>NW_009724589.1:0-12445 GCF_000703405.1 Apaloderma vittatum | reverse complement strand
GCCACAACCTCTCTGGGCAATTTATTCCAAAGTCTTGCCACCCTCGTACTGAAGAACTTCTTCCTAAGATCCAGTCTAAATCTATTCTCCTTCAGCTTACACCCACTTCCCCTTGTCCTATCGCTGGACGCTTTTGTAAAAAGTCCCTCCCCAGCCTTCCTGTATCCTCACAGAAAAGAACTTCTTCATAACATCTAATCTACATCTACCCTCTTTCAGTTTGAAACTCTTACTCCTTGTCCTAGCACTACACTCCTCAGTAAGAGCCCCTCCCCTTTCCTGCAGGCCCCTTTCAGGTACTGGGAGGCCACTATAAGGTCTCCCCAGAGTCTTTCCTTTTCTAGGCCGAACAACCTCAACTCTCTCATAGGGAAGGTGCTCCAGCCCTCTGATCTGCTTCCCTCTGGACTCTCTCCAACAGGTCCATGTCCTTTTTAAGTTGGGGCCCCAGAGCTGGACACAGTAGTGCAAGTGAGGTCTCATGAGAGAGACACACGTTTTTCATCCACCAACACCCCCAAGCCCTTCTCAGCAGGCCTGCTCTCAATCCGCTTGCTGCCCAGCCTGTATTTGTGCTTGGTACTGCCCCGACCCCGGTGCAGGACCTTGCACCTGGCCCTGTTGAATCTCACGAGGTTTACACAGGTCCACCTCTCAAGACTGTCAAGGTCCCTCAGGATGGCATCCCTTCCCCCCAGCCTGTCAATCACACCACACAGCTTAGTGGCATTAGCAAAAAATAAAAAAATTAATTAAAACCACAGAAATGAATTGACATCACATAGGGAAATAGCCAAGTTAATAAAGGAATTTTCAGTGTTTTTTTTAAAGTAATGAAAAAAGAACACATAAATGTACACTTACAGTGGTCACAGCAATTTACATTTTTTCCTGTCTTATGACATTGTTTCATACTATACAATATTCCTCCCCTCCCCACTTTTTGCAGTTATTAATGAAAAGCTACAATTTTCTAGTTGCGAATAGTTATGAATTAACACATTAAAAACCAGTAAATCTCAGAAAACAGATATGCGATGTGTAATTTTATACAAAGAATTTCAAATTTACCAGAATTTCAGGTTTTTTTAGAAGCATGTGCTCGAGGTCATGTGACGCAAGAGTCAATATCTAAAGCAAGAAATCTACAGACTACCATCTTGCAAAATGCTAAAGAATTAAGTTAGATTAAAAAAAAATAACACTAATAATTAAACAAGCCATTGTCTGTAAGATCGTACTGTCCACTTATGTAAGTAAAAATAATTTATAGTTCTGATTCACAAAACAGCCCCAGCTAACGCAGCTTCTAACTCCATTAATACTTCATAGTATGCATTCCCTTTCACCCGACAACCTCAGGCAAAGTCTGGCAAAAAGATAGAACTGTTTTACTGAAGGACTGCTAAGATTTTTCAGAGACAGGAATTGATGGGAGATTGTTTTCCTGTATCCATTCAAACCTTAAGTAAACGTTTAAATTTAAAACACTCCAGGAAGTTCACAGAAGCAGAAGCATAGATGGGGAGAAAGTAAGGTATTCGGAAATAAAAGCAAACCAGTAATACAAATAAAACTACTGGTATAGTAGAACAGTGAGATATTGATTCAGTTAACAGCTGCTTTTATCAAACATTACTGCTAGAAGAACTTTCTGTTCTCTTTGGTTCTCTTCGATGTGACCTATCAAAATCTGAAATTATAGAACAGGAACACTATTGCTGCATTTGAGCTGGGCTGCTCCAAGGCAGAAATACACAAATACACAACTGCCCTTTCCTGGTTCTAGGGAATGTACTAGGTGGCCATAGCCATCAGCTTTTGGAAGTAGAAGACACAAAACCCATCAACAAATGGACAGCACTAACCTGCTAGATCAGCCTTAATAACCTATTAACGCCTAAATGAAGAGTCCTACCTAAGCTTACATGTCCTCAGTCTTAACATTTTCCCTTTTTTGCCTTCTAATGAGTGAGTAACCTATTACAGCTGTCTTTACCTTCCATTCTTGGTTCTATATAATTTCCATTTTACCAGGAGAATTGCCTTTTACCACTGTGGTTAATATCTGCTTTGGTACAAAGTTCCCTGGCTGCTATATAATCCACCTGCAGCCTTTGGCTCACCTCATCCTCCCCTTTGACCTTCACAAGACTGTCTTTTCAGTGTCTGCATTTTAACTGGCCCATACCCTTGAACACGAAATTATGAGGGTGCAGTCAGCTCACATACACTCAATTACAGCATCTTTGCTGATGAATTAATATATAATATGCAGTCTCCAGGGAAAATAAAATCGTAGTAACATAATTGCACCCATCACATACTACTATTCTTGGTTAGAAATGCAAGTCAGCTTCTCCCTTCTCACTTTCAGCATGGTAACCCCACAAATTAATGCTCTACTAGCTCAATAGTAGACCTTTAATACTAGCTAAATAAGAAACTACAGCATTATTGCACTTTTAAATTTCCTCCATGTAGATTTATGATCTGGTCAGTCAGAGCAACTACCTAAAGTGCTGGCAGTCAAATTTGCCTATTGCTTGCAAAAACATTCAGGTAGTGTTGGCAATACAGAAGGGTGAAGAAGCTAAGAATTGACCAATCTCAGAACTTAATTAAAAAGTGTAGTCTTGTATAAAAAAAAAATAAAAACCAAACCAAACCAAACCAAAACCCTAAACCCATCCCCCTAATCATGAATCCTCTCATATCCCCTTTCATCCCATGTATCCTTTTACAGGCAATTGAAGCTGACTAGTATAATTATCCCACATTATTTCTGGTTAAAGCATAATTAAAAAAAAATAATAAAAAATTAAAATGCAGATGAAAAAAAGACATTAAAAGTCACATTAAAGGAATAAGCTTTAATCCACAGAAGGAGATACTTTTTTTGTATGTGTTCATCATCACATACAGGATCTCCAGCTTCCAAACACTCAAAGTTCTTCCTCAAAACAATGCAACTTTTGATCTGTATCGACTAATAAGAGAACCACCCAAGTCAGTGTGGCCAGCTGAAGTACAATCCATTTGTAAATGTAAGTGGATATAAACCCCCCCTCAAACTTATTGAAGGCTATTGTTGAGTACCAATTCACAAATGCTAAAATATTTGCAAGTACTCAGAAAACAGAATGTGTCAGATAAGGCCTTTTTTTAAGACAACATAACAAATATGGAGACATAAGGGGAAAAAAGCCTCCTCACCTGGATGATTCAGAAGGGTGTCAAGTTCTTCTTTGGCCACAACCATTCTTAATTTGTCACTGCTATCAATGACAAAAATAATGGCTTGGCCTTCTCTGCATAACATAAAAAGAGCAAAGAGGCAAATTATAGGTTCTCTTAAACTGTGATTAAGAAAAGGATTCAGAAGAAACACCAAAATAAAGAAAAAAGCAGACAAACCTCATTTTTTCCCCTCTAATTTTTCTTGTTGTTATTTACCACTAACATTTGAATCCCGTCTTATTTCTGAAATTCAGTCTTTTGGTAGCCTGCGTACTTTTGAGACATGAGGGTGCGAGCTGTGTGACTGATACAAGGTTCAATCTATACAGACCCTTCAGAAAAGCTCGATTTCACTGCTGCAGCTGAAAAATGAATTCTCAAAGTGTAACCAACTGGTATTCTGATAGCGTGGTCAGACAGACAAAGAAAATCTCAAGCCAGTTTTTTGTAGAAATCCTTTATTTCCTACACTAAAACAAGCTTATTCAGAGAAAGCTCAATTACCTTTTCAGAAAAAAAAGGTGTGTTCACTGTGTTTAACAACTACATATATGTAGATTAATTTAACTTGTAAAAAGCCTGCATAAACAGGATCTTTCTTTTGTATTCCAACTCGTTAAGACATTTTGCAAGCAATATGACCACAATCAGGACATATATACAATTATTCAACTCATTATTACTGATTATCTTAATGTTCCATTTATTGAAACTTACTTGAAAACAAAATAAAGTCTGACTAATTTAGATGAACAGTTATAAATACCTACAAAAAGTATTTTTAATTTACATTTTAATGCAGTATTCACTTCTCCTTCGTTTTACATTTCTCTGAGAGACCGTTGTATGTTCATCACCCCCCCAGCACCATCTGCCTTTGATAACAAACAGCACTAGACCTAGTCCTAGACCAAACAGTCCTAGACCAAGAAATAACTTGACCACCTTAAGACTGCATAAGAAATCCACTCTCTTCTAGAGTTCAGAACTTTAAAAGCAAATAAAGTTTTTGCATATTAGCCAGAAACACCTAAGTATTTTTTATGAGTATACAGTGTTATTCTGGAGGAATCAGAGTCCTAGTATGCATTTTTTACCAAAAAATAACTTCACAACCAACTAACAATAAGGAGGACACAACAGGAGTTTACTTATATTTAAGGCAAGTGTAGTTTACGGACATCCTAGAAGATAGTTTCAAGCCAAACAGAAGAAAAGGGTAAGCTTCAAGTATTCTAAAGCAACTGCTTAGACGCCTGATCAGATTTTATGGCCATTTTGCAATTCTTGAAAAATTATATCTTGCTTAACTTCATAAACTGAACTGTACATTGTTATTTTTATACTGGTCTTATAAGGTAATCTTAAATGGTGTGTGACTATTGCACGGGATCAGGACTGAGATGGATAGAAATACACATTTCACTATCAGCATTACCTAAGAAACTCCCTTACTATTAAAATGAAAAAAGCCATTTATGCTACACAAGGGATAAGTTACTGCATTAAATACAGCAGTCAGAACAATTATTTGCTTATGAAGCGCTTGGTTAGCATTCTGAGAGCAGCCTAAGGGCATCAGTTATTGAAATCCAAAAGATTTGTGAGACATGCATTTAACACTCTTGAACAATTAAGATCTCCTACTCATACAAGTTTTTAAACTGCTAACATGTTTTGCACAAAAAGGAGATTAAGCGTTGATCCTCAATTACAGAAACATTTAAGATCTATCACATTCATATTAATATTTAATCAACATTAAATTTTTTAGAATGCCTCGGTTTTATTTCTCCAAGCTATTTCTGCACGGTTTACTACTGTTCCCCTTATTTACATCAGCATCAGGTCTTACAGAATAACAATGAGAGAACATAAATGAAGATTCAAGTTTCATTAGAAGCTAGAAAACCAGAAAATGGTGTCTATTACCAATAAGGCAATGCTATAGTGTTACCAAGTGCATTGAATATCCTGCTTAATAAATAACATCTAAGAATAGTTCTCCAAGTTCTTAGTTACATGTGCCTCATTCTCTAAGGTTAATTTCCCTCATCTCTAAAAATCTCCGCCATCAGCCAATATCTTTTGGATCTTAAGTTAGTTACCTGCAGAAGAACAGAAAAATAGGAAACCTTGCTCACCTTGGTGCTTTCTTAAAGGATTGGTTTTCAGGTTTCAATAGTTAAATCCCTCCTCTAGAATGCTCCCCCAATCTTTGAGTCAACAAGATGTCCCCAAAAGCACGCTGATTAACAGCATATAAAAATTTTTGGGTTTTAGAACAGAAAGAGAAGTTTTATTTACCCACACTGACCTTCCGTCAAACACTAGGTGTATGTCTTCTCTGAATCATTTTTAACCACTAGATATTATCGTACTTCTGTTTAAATACTGTACATGACAGCTAGTATGAACAGCAATGTCACAAAATAAATGACAGACTTACTTGTAGTAATGTTCCCAGAGGTTTCTGTATCTCCCTTGACCTGACATATCAAACACCGTGAAAGACAAACTGCAAAGAAAAGAACTGTATAAGGCACAGGAATAAAGAACAAAACTCAAACCCAAACTATTTTCTCTGCTACCTTGACAGAAAAAAAATAAAACAGATCAACTTGAATCCTAATCAACTGAGAAAGATTCCCAGAGGAACTCTGGTTACTTTACCTGCTTTCAAACTATCCTACCCAGTTTTATGGTCTTATTACAGAAATACTTCAGGACGGAAAACATGTTTATTTATTTTCTGAATAAAAGAGCTAAATCAATGATAAAAAGTTATGTAAAGTACAAAATAAGCTAGCATTCAGCCTCTCTTTTTATACTATTCATAATGTCGAGTAAATGAAATTCATATGAGCCATGACTTAAAATCCACAGCCTATCTTAAATTCTGTGCCTAGACAGGCACCAATATCATCCAAAGGCTTTTGTATGCAAAATAAAAGGCTTTTAATAAAACAAACAAAAAATATAAAAAGAGTCCACCTTCATAAAAAAAAAATGAAATAAATCACGTTCGGGTAATAACAGGTTACCAAGCTACAAACAGTAGTTTTTGCAACTTTGACATTTCACCCAAAAGCAGGTAAATTTAGAGAACATTACAAAAAATTCTGATCCACTTTTGAAATGTTTATAGAGGCAACACTGACTTCAGTGTCAGGTTTTCCGGTTTTGGGTAGTCCCAAACAGTTCCCTGAGCGGAAGCTACACCAGAACCAAACCAGGTTTAGAAGAGGAAGCCCTGCAAATGTCCTTTCCACTCATCTGGTTCTAGACTAGCTGCTCTGTCATGTACACCCCCAAACAATGCTTTGATTGTAATATTAGATTAATGAGGTTTTGAGGTAGGAGTGAGTTACGGTTTTGTTTGGTTTGGTTTTTTTTTAATTATTCTGCTTGCTGTATTTGCAGGTCATGACTCCTACTACAGGACCAGAACAAAGGAAAGCAATATAAATCAATTTATACTCTCACACAGCCAAACCCCAAACCCGTCTTATGCGCTTTATTGAGACAGAATACAGTTGTTGAGCCTTCTATAAAAGTATGAAACCTATCAGTCCCACACTGAGACTCAAGGAATTTTGTTGCAGATCTCTCATTCAGCAGGGCATTCTGCTTCGTTTGAAAAATAACTGCATCCATTAAAAATACACTGTGAAGGCTACAAAATAACAAAATAATATCTACTGTTACCACCTTGAAGTATCTTTGTCTCGCTACATTCCTTCTCAAAATCTTAGCCTTCACTCAACTAATTTCTTTGTCTTTTTCCTTACCTTTGCCCCTGCCATCTTTACATCCCTAATGCTGTAACCACCATTTTTCATTTAATGAGATTAGACTGCAATCTCTTCACAGTCCCCTCAGTGAGAGTGCTTAACGGAATATAGGTTACCATCTAAGCAACTATGCATCCTCAAGTCCGTTAACAGTGCCCTAAGCCGAAATTCTTAATAGACAGAAATCAGATTATTATCTATTTATTTTTCACATATATAGTTTTTACAGCAGCTCAAAATATACAATATATTCTAACACTGTCAGCCCTGGGCCATGATTAGACTCCTGGGTATTGCAACATTTTAGCAAACTGCATGTCATTACATCACCACACATTACACTCAGTTACATCCCACTGAAAGAGGTAATTAAGTCCAAACATTGTATATTAATTACTACTGCTAAATGGAGAAAACCAAGAAAACTACTACCTTGATGTCTTGAATTTCTCTATACTGAATCCTATTGTTGGAACGATGTCCTGAGCTTGAGCCTTCAAAGGAAAGAAAGTGCAAATTTTGCGATCAAGTTAGAAAATGTAAATATTTATATGTAACAAACACGAATACATTACAGACCTATTTTTCCCCAAAGTATGCAATACAAAAGCTTCCTACAAATCCAGATACTTTATATTTTAAAAGTTCCCACAGAAGTACATGGTTTTGTATTTTCTAGGAAATACAGTGAATGCTATTGGACAGGAGCACTGAAAACATTTTAGCCTCAAGCGTCAGATTCCACCCTTTACATTAGTCTGCGTGCATATGTATGTGTGGATACTACCTGTGAAATAAACAGAAGGTAGGGTAACACTGAAGATTATGACTGAGGTCAAAGTTCGCAATATTTGTGTGCTTCGGAAATCACAATGACAACTCAAACAAATCTGCACAATACTTCAAGCCTCTTAGATAAAAGAGGATATACTTCTATCAAGATGTTAGATTGGCCATACTCCCAGCTCCTGTTCACAGGCTGGAGGAGTTGATTTGACATAGGGACTTACACAGCAGGTATTATATAATGGCCTAACTATAGTTCTACTCAAACTACTAGACCACTGGAAGAAATCACCATTTACAAACAGAGGAATGGCCAAAACATAAAGCATAAAGTGTGGTGATAACCACGCTTACTGCTGAGCTAGGCAAGGAATTTATCAGCTAAGATGGTAAAACAGAATAGCTCCTTTAAGAGGCATCGATATTGAGCAGGGAGAAAGGTCACATTCCTTAGATTACAGAGCTGTCTGAGAAAGTGACATGAATCCTTCTACAGACTTTCTAGAGCCCCTCATTAAAACCACTATCTATAAGCAGTTGACTTCTCACATAGAACTGAAGCAAGCTTAGCTTGTTCACCTGCAGCTTCTTTACAGAAATGGCATTCCACCATCATAAACAGTTTAGTCAACAGTCCGTCACCAAGGGAAAACATGTGTGGGGTAAAAGAGGTATTACTTCTTCAACATTTACTTCAAATGTATTTATCAGGCCTAGAAGAAACAACTGCAAACAGATGGAGAAACACATGTATTTGCCAGACACCTAATATATTGCTCCTATGGCAAAGCAGCAGTTCTTAAGAAGACTGGGCTGATCAGGAGCTCAAAATCATCTGTCTGTTGAACTTACTAAAAATAAACACTTTCATTGAGACTGATCTAATGGCTTCTGTTGCACATTAGAAAATTTGTCATGTCTTGCAAGGATCCGACTTAGACAAGTTAAACAAAAACATCCAGAATTCTCATTACATGATTTACAGTAAAGCAAACAAATTTATTCTACTTGTGTAACTCCTTGGTACCTTCCCAAATACCTATTACTGTGATAAATCTTGAAGACTACATTCAGCTCTAGTTAAGAATCCTTTACTGGTTAAGGAATGACACAAAAATCCTGCTACAATAAAGGTCACATAAATGACATAACTATATAATTTGCGTGGTACGAACTGTTGCATTTCCACCAAACAACTGGCAGCAGATAGTACGCAGTTTATAGTCTTTGTTTATAACTCTATTTCATTTTCAGTGGAAGAAGAATTGCCAGGAATGGAAAAGTAGCAGACTCTTTACCATGTTACATTTTTTAAAACAATGTCCAGGGATACTCTTCAGGAAAAGTTCAACAGAAATTCAGAAAAAACCCCAAAACTGTGTCCTGATATAAAGAGCAGAAATCATAGTTCCCCAGATGCACATAATCAAAATGCACAAGCCTCTGGCTTTGAACATGCCTACCAATCCTTGTATTTCTAGTCCACAAACATGTCTAGAAACAAGGTATTCCTACCTTACATTTTGCTCAGAATACTACGCACTCTTAGCAGTCTGAAACGCTTTTCACTGGATGAATGAACTGCAAGTATAAACACCACTTATTTTGAAAGCTATTCTGCTTCAGAAATGCTGCAGTCACCACTAAGTGTATATCTTGACATTATTTCCTATTTTATTATTTATTATATACTTATTATTTCCCAGGAAGGGATTAAAATAAACATGATAAATGCAGACAAGTAGTTATACAATCGTCTTAATCCTAAATGTTCGACACATCACTTGTAATTGCAATCCTATAGCAATTATTTAAGTCACTTAGGAAAACGGTTTCAGATCTCGACTCAGCCATCATAAACCCTTCCTTACTGGGTCATCTCAGAAAAAACATGATACATTAAGAGGTTTTTTGGGGGGAATAGTTTTCACAATATGCACATGATGCTTACAATTTAGTCTTAGTTAGTTGGAAACTGTACTATATAAAAAAGTGCTTCACATCTTTTTCACAGTCACATTTAGCATAGCAGCACGCAACATCAGTTTAAACAAATACCAACTCTGCAGTAAAGACATCAAGAGTGAACTAAGTAGGCTACTTACATTTGAAGGTTTAAGTTTATTTATGATTGTTGTTTTGCCGCTATTGTCCAAGCCAAGGCACAAAACGTGAACCTCTTTCTTCTTCAGCCCAAGCCATCCCGCTAGCTTGTCAAACAATCCCATAATTCTGGCTCAGAGACAGAGGGATCACCTGTCGTTCAGAAAACCAAAGAAGGAAATAGCTGTTGGACAACAGTTACATGTACAGTAGCGCTCTCACAGTAGGTGGGCATGTGGCTAAGCAGCCCTTAAACTTTTAAAAGGGCAGTGTGAATAAGACACTATATAAACACTGTCACAGCAGGTTTGCTTGGTAAACTAAGCAAATGGAGTGTAAGCTGATTATAGCGAAGAGGCCTTGATACAAAAGTAGATTGGCTGTTTATAGCCCTGTCAATATAATGCAATGTCCTTGATTCCCTGGTAGCAATATTGCCATGATTTTGAGCAGTCCAAACAGGAGCCCAGCTGCGACACCTCTTTACCTTCCAAACTGGAAAAAAAAAAGAAAGACCATTCCATTTTACTTCAGATTGTCAGTAGTCCAGTCATTCGTCATAATGCAGATGACAAAAAAAAACAGTATTTCTCTTCTTCTGCACCTGCTACATAATTTACACAACCCTGAAGTAAATAAAGTACCTTCTGTCAATTCAAACTCTAATTGTAACTAGCTTTAACAACATTAACATGTATAAATTAGGAACCCATTCACTATGAATAGAAACTGATTATGATAGATCCAGTAAGCACAAAGCCAGGCACCACAACATTCACCCACACGTCAGGTAGATGCCAAACTCCTTGTCCTGCTCAGACACTGACCGAAGTTACTTGGCAGTAGCACATTCTGAGGAGCCTGCAGTACCTGGCTGAACATGCTTTGCAAAGAGGCTAACCCTTGTCTATCCTGAATCAAGAATAATTTCAGCAATCAGACAGGTGAAATATTTGTGGTGTATGCAATAATAAAGAATTTAATTAACAGCAGAGGGATTTTGAGGACTGGTGAAGTCTGGTATTTTTTTGTCTTAATAAAGAAAAACAACACAGCGCTGGACAACTCAGATTGCAATCCTAATTACCCCAGAAAATCATGGCAGGAAGAGGATGAGGGAAAAATGTCAGTGACAAGTATCTGGTCTCACTTTTTCACTAACTGATTACAAAATGCTGATTAACTGCATTTTAATAGAAATAATTTAAAAATCTTTGAATTTAATGAAGTTATGTAAGCCATCACCTTTGTTTACAGTATGATTTTTTCTTTTTTAATATAGGTCTTTTTTAAAGCTTTATCTGGTGCATTTTGATACAAGAGTGGTAGTGATCTACAGAGTGGCTACATGTGTAACAGCTACACACAGTTGTAACCAGATTAAACAAGCCCAACATTGATTCCAACATAGAAAAAAAATTCTGATTTTTCTTCCAACTTCCTTTATTTTATGCCACATTTCTTTTTTTTTTTAAATTTACATACAACTCTGAAAACAGATTAAGGTTTACTGTTTATTATCAAATTATCCTGTCAAAACTCTGCTCCAAAATAACACTGTAGAACAATCAAGAGACTTATACTATGTATTGTAGATTATAAGGTCAAAAAAAATACTTTGCAGGTATTTTTCAAACAGAAAAGGAGAAAATGCAAGCACTTAAAAGATACTTATAGGGGTTTATTTTCAAACCCCAAAGCCTAAATACACATCCCTCTACAGCACTTCCTAGCAATATTTTAATTATAGCCCTGTTTTTCTAGCAATTTCTCATAACAGTTGGCAAAGGCATTACTTAAGAATACAACGAAAAATTGTACCCTTGACTTCTTGCCCTGCCCCTTTTCTACCATTTTCTCTTTCTCAGCTGTGAAGGGTTACAACAGTTGCAGCTGGCAAAGATTCCTTTCTTTGCTGACCAATATTTAGCCTACAACGCCATACAGCACATTAGACATGTCCTAAGCTTATTTAAAATAGAGTTGGTCCAGGAACTTGTTATCAAACTCCAAAAACCTTTATCAAGAACCGTAAGCCTGTCTGAGGCGTCAGTGATTAACTCTTGGAGCTAAAACAGTCATTTACGACATTTAAGAGAAGCAGTCAGTCGCTGCTGGAAGCAAGAGCCAGGTGAGCCCCACAGCTCTGTGGACATCTCCAAGAGATATCCGGGCAGGCCCAGCCACTTCTTGCCAGTGGCTGCTAAGCAAAAGGTCGCAACCCGCTAGTCCAGTTATCATCCCTCTAAACTGAAAGCGACAACCCACAGAGTGCTCTGCACATCGTGCTTTTGAGTTTCTGAGGCGCTGAGAGCAGAGGGCGTGGGGTGGGTCCCTTCCAAACAAAACGACGCTGGAAGTCCAATTAATTCACCTGGATTACGGTGAGACACCAAGGCTGCCGAGGACACCCACGGGAGGCCCTCTCAGACTATTATACTTAATAGTCTAGCTATAGTTTTGGGGTTTTGTTTGACTTTTTTTGCAGGCCCCCCGACTCCCACCGTGCTCGGGGTCAGCGG
>NW_009724588.1:0-22541 GCF_000703405.1 Apaloderma vittatum | reverse complement strand
CCCCTAACGTTCTGTGATTCTGTGATTCTGTCTTCTCAGTTTATGAGTTACCAGCATACCCTTGAACACCAGCCAGCGTATTACCATCCTTCAAGTAGATGTTTTATCTCCTACAAACTCAATGCTTTTCGCTAAGTTGTTTCTTCCCATTGCTCCAGGGTACCGGGATAAGTGAATTTTTGTATATATCTTTTCATTCCAGCCTGCCCTTTCGAATTTGCAGCTATCATCCTTAATTTCAAAAAGTAATCTCTGTGTCATCTGCTTGATAAGTGCAAACATCAGAAAAGCAGCTGAGTTTCACAAGAAGGAAGAAAAGAAATTGTATTTATAATAGTTTTATTTAAAGATGTATTTGTTTTCTTCATGTTTTAAAGCTTTTTCATACCAAAAAAATATGGCACACTGCCACGTGAACTCCAGCTTTTGCAAAATACGTTGACAGTTTATAAAAAGTAGCGCTACTGCTGAAAAAAAGTGAAGTCTTACCTACACGTTTAGCTAACTCTATAGAAAAATCCTATTAGGTTAAGACAATTTGCCCCTAAACCAGGCCCAAAGAAGTGCCATAGCAGTACAGCTCATTTGAGGAACTGAAATTACTGCACTTCTTCCGGCAGTAGAAAAAGGAACTATTTTTGTTGATAATAAGTTTATCAGTGGTCTGTTGATGAACTGCTTTGATGGTAAGCGTGTAACCTCAGAAGGAAGCAAACAAGATGACTTAGAGAATTTTGCTTTTTGAAAGGCAGCTTTTTCTACAGCTGATGATGTCCAACGATGTCTGGGCTCCTTCCCTTTGTCTCTGGAGTATGACATTCTCCTGTGGAATGTCATACTATAAAAGGGCTTTACGCTAAGAACAAGTGCCAGAGCAAGATTAGTCAGCTCCCCTCTTTTCCTCATGATGCACCAGAGGCTCTCATATGACGGTTGTTTATACCTCTGTACCTTGTTTACAGACCTTGGAGTCCTAGTGGACAGTGAGTTGTCCATGGGACAGCAATGTGCCCTTGCGGCCATGAGGGCCAGTGGGATCCTGGGGTGCATTAAGAAAAGTGTGTCCAGCGGGTCTAGAGAGGTTCTCCTGCCCCTCTACTCTGCCCTGGTGAGACCACACCTGGAATACTGTGTCCAGTTTTGGGCTCCCCCGTTCAAGAGAGACAGGGACCAACTGGAGAGAGTTCAACGGAGAGCTACGAGGATGATTAAGGGACTCGAACATCTCTCCTGTGAAGAGAAACTGAGAGAACTGGGGCTGTTTAGCCTTGAAAGGAGATGGTTGAGAGGGGACCTTATTACCTTATATTAATATCCGAAGGGTGGGTATCAAGAGGAAGGAGACAATCTCTTCTCAGTGGTGCCCAGTAATAGAACAAGGAATAATGGGTAGAAGCTAGAACATAGGAAGTTCCACCTTAACATGAGGAGAAATTTCTTTACTGTGAGGGTGACAGAGCACTGGCACAGGCTGCCCAGAGAGGTTGTGGAGTCTCTGGAGACATTCAAAACCTGTCTGGATGTGTTCCTGTGTGGCTGCCCTAGGGGATCCTGCTCTGGCAGGGGGGCTGGACTAGACGATCTTTTGAGGCCCCTTCCAATCCCTAACATTCTATGATTCCATGATTCTGTGATTCTCTCAACATCTGGCCTCTTTAGCCTCGACCTTGTGTGGCAAAAGTGGCCTCTCATGAAATATATGTCATGCTAGCACCTCGCGTTTCCTTGCTTGCTGAACCAAAACAACTGAAAAGTCATATGCAGGAACTTGAGGCAACTTGAAGTTACTTTTTCAGCTCAAGAGCTATACGTACCCTTTTGCCCTAAAATTCAGATTCTTGCTGTGCCTGCAGACCCATTTTCTGTTTCATGCGCCCTAAATCTTATACTTGTGACAAGATATGCAATTTCCTTTACCTCATTTCGTCCCCTGGAGTTCAGAGTTTGTTTCAAATAGTTCCTATAAGTGGAAAGTTAGTATAGACCCCAGAAGATTACAACAAGCTATTTAGGTTGAAGGTATGTTTCAAGGTCTTGTTGGATAAGGAGGACAAACATCAGCCACTGCACAGATCCTGCTAGGTCTAAATGAAACCTGTGCAATGTAACTTCAGCTCAGCTCTGCCCTTTCAGGCTTGTGAATGCCAAATTTGATTTTTCACTTCTTTCTGTGAAGAAGACAGATCTCAGCCCTTGCTGAGGAGCCCCGGCCCTGTATGAGTTCTCTGTGTGCGAGCACCAGGTCCCAGAGTGCAGTTTTTGCCAAGACCAAGGTCCCTGTGCTATGAACTGGCTGAAAATCATTTGTGGGAAGACATAATTCTGTAAAAGCCAACATGGAATTTAAGGACAGATGTCAGAATTTTTTGTGGAGGAGCATGCTGCCACATTTACAGAGGAGCAAGGAAACTGAAGTCAGACCCAAGGCAAGGATAAGCTTCGTTAGTGAAGGGTAGAGGAATTGCCTGCTAAAGCAAGGAGTGACCAGCTGTCCCCTTGAGCAGATGGGGATGCTAGGTTGGGAGAAGAGCTCAGGAGGCAGGACTTCACAGCTGGCTTGGGAACAGACAGCGATTCTCCTAGCTGGTCTACCAAATTGCATCAAAACATCTCCAGCACAGCCTGGGGGTTGGTTTAATTTCATTCGGATTTTTTTTTGATTTTGCTCCAAGTCATGTTGTTTGTTTGGATTGTTTGTTTGGGATTTTTTTTATTATTCTTTTCAAGTTTTTCCACTTAGTCTAGACATTTGAGGCTGAATTTCTGGGTAGTCTGCTCTATCTACTGTGTTCAAAGATGCCTCATCTCCTTCCATCTCTTCTGTTCCCTACCCTTAATGACTCAGTAAAAATTGGACCAACAAAGCGAATGTTTCATTATTGACTCTTTTTTTAGATTAAATGCATTGAAAATAGTAACACATGCCTGCCTTTTCTAAGCAAAATATTCTGGATATATCAGACACACTGAAACATGCAGACATTGATTCCAATAGCTGGGCTTAGACATTCGCAAGAAAGTCCCCACCTCTTTAAGTATTTTCATTCTTTAGGGGGCGGGGCGAATGTTCCTTTTTTTCTTTTCTCATAACTTGTTGTAGAAAGACTTTAAAAGAATGAGCCTTATTATATTTTTCTGTATCTTTCAACCAGTATTGCCTTTAGCATATATCATTTAAAGAGTGTACACTAATTTTCATCAATTTATGCTAACATGAAACTTCCTTGTTGTCTTGGCACATGGTGTGCAAGCCTAATTTGAGTAAGTTCTTCAAGGAAATGTTGTTCTTTATTCTTTTCATTGTAAACATGCCAGTTGGCCTTTTTTTTCCCCTATTAAATATTTTTGCATAACATTTGAACGTAGGATTTCATCAACATGGTAGTTGGGTAGTTCCTTCCAGACAGACAGGTAGTAACAGCGTACAGTGGGTCATTAAGATGAGCAAAACACACATAATTCTCAATCTGGTAACACTTCAGATAAACTGAAATAACAGAATGAGTTAAGAAAAATATTTAAAAAATAAGGGTATATTTTTTCAGTAACATTTATACACAAAATCCTGACAGCTGCCTTGAAGCCCACTATTCTCTGTTTGTCAGAGCATCCAAACTCTTGTAGAAATTCTGCTTTTCTTCCAGTTTACAATGCCAGCTGCTTGGGACGGTCTTGCACGTGGCACCTGAGAAATGTTCTTAGCCTACAATTTTCTTTCACAGGCTTTCTCTGCCATGTGCATTCTCTCTTCATTATTATTATTCCTCTCATTACTTTAATAGCCACTTCTGCATGTACCTGTAAGAGACAGGATGCTTTTAAACAATTCCCTGGAGTTTGAGGTTTCACAAGGGAGAAATTATTTATGCAGCTGGCAGAAATTAGTTTATTTTCTAAACAAAGAGCTTTAGGAAGAAAGAAATCACAGTGAGAAGAAAGCCTTGGGAAAAAGTGTTTTTTGCTGGAGCAGCAGCAGAGCTGTGGAGGGACAGCCCACCAGCCACTTCATTGTCCTCCCACCAGTTTTCTTTCCCCTTCTTATTTCCACTCCCCGGCCCGGTTTCAGCATCTCCTGCTTTTTCTGCTGGTGTGGATAATCACCTCAACGCCTCCTTCTGGGGGGGGCTAAAGGGGATGAAGTGTGTTTTCCCTTGTGGACTTCATTCAGAGACATCTGAGTGGGGTATGTTTACTATTCCACGCCTTTGACCACCTTGAGTTGTGGCTGAAGTTGCTGCTAACCTTCACTAATGACCTCTGCCAGTGCCCCTGACTGGGGGCATGTACTAATACATTCGCTTAAAGATATTGCTGGACCAGATTTAAAGTTTTCTAGCTTCATGGATGGTTTCATAAAAGTACCTTCAGAAAGAGTAATTTCCTCCAATATTTTGTCCTGAGGCAGCACCAGCTGTATCCAAATCATCCTCAGCAGGCATTGCCTGTTCAAACACCTGTGAGTAGGGCTTTATATCCTTTCCAGGGTACATAGGTAGTGAACGATATAAATCTGCTGTGCTGCAGTTTTCATCTCATCCCCCATGAATACTGAGAACCCATTCTGTGCCTCCTCGGTGATAACTTAGGGTGAGTTTGGAGGCTGTTGTCACACATTTCTACCCTAAACCAGCCCAGTTCTGTTCTCATCATTGACCTCTCAGCTCACACTTCCAGAGGTGTTGCCTGTGCTTTGCATGACGTGCAGTGTCTGTCAGGTAACATGCTCCAGCTGAGGCCTCACCTTAAGTAATATCTGCCTGAGTTTGTCTGGGGGTGATGACCATCCTCTATGGTTGATCGTCTTGACTATTAATGAGGGTATTGAAAGATCCTTCCAGATTTTATGTGAAGCAGAGCTTCCTCTTGTCAGTGTGTCTTTGGATCTGTGAGCTCCAGAGAATATTTCAGCCCAAATGAGGTTTCCAAGGAAAATGTCACATCAGTGTCAAAAGCTTTGGCAAATTGATGTAGATGACATCTACCCCGTTCATGGGCCTGATTTGTTTGACGTTCTTTGTCCTTGAAAAACCTGTGTTTGTTACACCCCTTCCTGTTATCTTCTAAGTACTTAAAATAGTTTATTGTTATTTTGGGGAGATGTGAAGTTTATGTGATGGATCAGTAATTCCCGAGTTCCTCCTTTTTCTCCTTTTTTAAAGTTTCACTTCATAATACAAGAACTGAACTGATTAAACACAGGATGTATCTTCACTTCATTTTTACATATAAGCCAGATACTTCTGATGAAGTTTTGCATTTGTGGTTACATACTTTGGGAAGCCTGGCACTAACTTAAGTATCAGATTCTTTGAAATCATTCAGACTTTGCAGGTGCAATTTTTTTGACAAACATTTATTCTAAAAGAGAAAGGGAAACAAATAGTAAAGCATAAGGGTTACTAATGTGATGCTTCACAATCACATAATAATTATTACTTCTGAAATGCTCAGAACAAGGGTAAGTTTTATTTAAACAATCTCTAAACCACTAAAGGTTTATAACAGTAAAATTGGGGTGGGGGAAAAGAGCTTTGCCTTCATCCTAAAGCCTAAAAGGGAGAAAACAGGTGGCAAGATTATTTCTATGAAAAATGGAAAGAACTTAGCCCACCTGACAACTTGGCACTGAGATGGAGCTGTTCTTTTTACCTTTTTATGTGTCCTACTAAGCACAATATTTGGGAGCTTTCCAATTTACAGCAAATCAATATGTAAAAATCCTGGTTTGGTTGGTTTTCTTCTTGCAGTCTATTGTGGTACATGTTCAAATAAAAATTAAAATATCTGTTTTAAAAAAAAAGGATGAATAGAAGAAAGAGAAAAATACAGACTTAGCCCATTGGAGTTTTTATTGCTTGCACGAGTGAAAGGAAGAAGCTACAAGATGTGTGTAAAGTGGTGGGGGAGTGTAAATGCAGCCATGTGGTCACCCCAACTAAGTAGGATGAACTTGTAGCCATGCTCCTGATCTGCTTTGAAGATGAACTAGAGAATACTGATTCAAAATTATTGTCATAGCAAGGAAAAAAAAATTAGCTTTCACAGGAGTTGGTGGATGTAGTGCTGAAAACTGTACAGCGTGTTTGTGGCCAAGCCTGTGAGGTATATGCTTACTTTTAAGCGTGCAGTTTGTCCCATTTATTTCACTTCCAGCACATGCTGAAGGAACATACTCTCAGTGGGGAACCTTGCAAATTGACAGATTTGAGACAAGAAATATTTGATCTATAAGAGGAAGTGTGAAAGGAAGGAAGTTGGCTATGAGAAACAGAGCAGAGAATGAAGGATGTCTGTTTACTTCTCCAGGATGATACCTTTTTCCAATACTAGCAAGTAAAATAATTCAGTAACTCCACAAATACCAATACTATGTAAAGCTAATGCTTTTGGTAACTGAGCCAAGTATAACAAGATTAAATTGATTCTTACTGCAATTCCTGTGATTTAAATTCAGTTATCTCAGGGAAAAATTGCTCTACCAAGTTTTTCACAGAGTCTATTAACTTACTTAATGTGGAGCTGGAATTCTGTCATTGCTCTAATAGTGTTCCCATATCACTTTCAAGGGAACCCATCAGATGGTTTGCATAGCTATTTTTACTTTTTAATAAAGAGAGGATGGCATATGACTCTTCAGAACAGAAAATAGATTTTTGCTACTTTAACCTTGTTTAAGCTCTATTTCTAATTTGAAAAAATGAGTCTTAATCCATGAAACAGCTATATCATATGAGAGAGCTCTAAATTAACATTGACTACACATAGTTGTGCCTAGTTTAGATAAATGAAAAAGTAAAGAAAAGTAAGAAAATGCATTTCTGTATAGTTAGATTAATAAAGCTGAAATGTACAGGGGTGAATATTGTAAGTACTTTTGTTGAAGATTCATGTTAAAAATAATATGTTCTGAAGTTGCCTTTCATCTTGTCATTTACCGCATAAATCATATGTGAATAATATTTACCTCTGTTTTTAGGGAAAAAATATTCTATTGCCTTTCTGAAGATTTGCATGGTTAAAATTTTGATATTATTAGTACTACGACAAGGAGTAACGATATGTATTGCTACCAGGGTTTTCAGGTGTGAGTAGTTTATTAATAGAATTCACCAATCTGCATTACTGCTGCCAAATAAAAGCATATCCAGGCATGTATACTTCTCTCTCCTTCTTTGTATTTTAGGACCAACCAAATCCCTAGAATGGAACTGGTTCTAGAATCTTACTTCACAGGGAGGTGAAGTGAGACCTGTCAGATTTTTTTTCCTCCAGTGATGGAAATCTCTCATCGCTGGATGGAAGAAGAGGTGTGCCTGCTGGCGAGTCCTGCCAGCCCTGGGCACCCGGGGCATGGGACGGCGGGGAGGCATGTTTGGGCTCCCTGTTTGCCAGGAGGATGGTACAGGTGGGATGCTGCGCAGAGTGGGAGACTGGTCTGTGTGCTTGTGTCATTCTGAAAGGGTTCTCTGGGCTGTGAAAAACCCAAGGAACTAATTTGACCCTCGCCAGGGTGGAGCAAGGCATTGGTGACTAGTAAATGCACTTTTGATCAAATGAATGGAATCATAGAATGGTTTGGCTTGGAAGGGACCCAAACAGTCATCCAGCTCCAACCCCCCAGCCATGGACAGGGACACCTCCCACTAGACCAGGTTGCTTAAAGCCCCATCCAGCCTGGCCTTGAACATTTCCAGGGATGAGGCATGCACAGCTTCTCTGGGCAGCTTGTTCCAGTGTCTCACCAGCATCACAGTGAAGAACTTTTTTCTTACATCTAATGTAATAGCAACAGAGTAAATTATGGACAAACTTTGGAGATGCTTTTGCTTTATGTTTTTCTGCACTCATAGGGTGTAGAAACACAGATATGAATTACAACGAACCTTTTTTTCCTGCATGAGGTCTGTAAAACTTAGAGGTTTCATGTTTGTGACCTGCGGGAGAAGCCATGCTAGGAGGAAAGGTTTGTTGTTTGAATGAAAAGATACCAACTTGATGAACCTAAAAGAGGCCGAGCAGCTCCTGGTCAACCAGATTTATTAGGCACTAGTTTCTAAGATGAAAGCATCTGAATCCCATAGAAACAAGCAAAGGAGGAATCAGAGACAAGCAGCCTTTAAGTGATAATATTTGCAGATGTCACGAAGACCGAGGAGATGGTAAATCCTGAAAAGGGCAAACCATTGAAATAAATTACTTGGATTGGCTGGTGAAATAAACGTAAGCAAATATATTTCTCAATAGCAAAATGAAAAGCTATGCACTTAAAAACAAAGCCTGTAGGAAGTACTTATCTTTATAAGGGATTATTTAGGGAATGCTTTGATTTTGAAAAAGTCTTCAGGGTCATGGTGATTAATGAACTGTGCACAGCCGGATTCAACTGGTAAATTGCATTTATGAGTAGAGTTGGATCTATGAACAGAAGAATTTCTGGTACTTTTAAGGGAGTGATATTGCCTCTGCGCTTGGTACTAAGATACACACACCTGTGGTATGGCACCTGGTGCTGTTGTCAGCAGCCCAAGATAGATAATTATTGTTCCTGAAGGGTGCAAGAAAGAGCCTGCAAAACACCTGAAAGACTCTTTAGAGTCTTTTAAAGACTCAAAAGGTAAAGGTTCTTTTAAAGACTCTTCAACTCTTTAGAGTTAAAGACTGAAGAAGTTTTTTCAGATTAAGAAGAGAAGTTCAGTGATGACTTAATCAAATTTTGGAGGAGGAAAGAAGGCAAGGGGGTTCTTCATTCTGCATATGAACTATCAAAAACTCTACCTACTGTAAGTATAAAGTCGGAGCAGGAAAAAAAAGATAGGTTTTAAAGCAAGGATAAATTAATCATTGGAATACCATACCAAGGTTTGTGGTTCAAAATTTTTAAACAGAAGACTGAGTGTTTTTCTAGAAGAAGTTCTCATTCAAACTCGGGTGACCTGCTCTACAGAGAAGTAAACAATCAACCACCACTATTCTATGCATGTAAAATCTTCTATAGTATACATAATGTATAATGTCTACTGACTATACAGTAACCAGGGAATCTTCTGAGTTTATAATCATGGAAGTGTATATCTTCTGTAGGTTAGAAGAAAAATACATTTTTTTAGAGCAAACAGAGGCAACAAATGTCCTCATCCTGCCCCCAAAACATTACTTTTTGTCATTAGAGATCTGGGTCACTATAAAAGCCAGAGCATTAAGATTCCTACAGCTGAGGCACATTTTCTGCATCTTCCATCTTGCACTCCTGCTGGTATGCTAGATGGTAATGATTGAAGTTGTCTACTTATTAGATATGACATCTTCTACTGATGAGAATGTTTGTAATTCTAAGCAGAGAGCAGATGCTAAGATAAAATGTCTTTAATTTTCTAACCATGGAGTTGTTGCTTCGGTACACTACTGAGACAGCAGTCCTGTGATCATTTAATACCAGCTCTGTGGTTGCATGCCATGTCAGCAGTACAAATTCGATCAAAATCAGGCAAGAACGTATGACTCCATTTTGGATGGTCTAGCCAGAGTACACAGCACAGCATTTACATTCATTAATTTTATGTTGATCTTAGGCTGGCTGCGGGAAGATAACATGAAGGTTAAGAGTGGCCTAGACAGAGAATACTCGCTCTACATTAAATCCACGAGGACAAAATTCTCTCTTCAGTGTATAGCTAACAAATCAGAAACAGTAGAGTGATTTTGTACCACGATATTGCATTCTTATGATTATAGTGGCTTTGAGATCTGACACTAAGTACCCCAAAGAAGAGATTCACTGTTTTGTTAAACCATGGTTTGAACCGAGAGTTAAAATGGAGAGAGCGAAGAGTAATCTCATTGTGCCTGCTCTCCAACCACAAATGCTAGTACTGCCAAGCCCTGGGATACCTTAGAAACTGCCGGTGATTCCTGAAAAGAAAAGAAATGAGCAAACAAAAATCTCCAGCCAAAACAGGAACACTTTCAGGAAAATAGCCGGAGGTAGGGATGGTTTACTTTGAACTTCCTGTTTCAAAGTCAAGTTGTGTCTCTTTAGATGCAGACCGTTATTTGGAGGAGGTTAAATTCCCACATGTTTGGCGTACATTGAGTTCTGGGTTTTGGAAGAGTGCTGTGTGGGCTGGGCATGCCCATTAATTTTAAGGATGGTAGTAGTCATAGTAAATGAATGATCTACAGGAATTAATAACTTCTTTGTCAACTGATTGAGCAATTTTAGAAACCATAAAGGTGAGTTGGTTGGGCCACAATGTTTTATTATTTTTCAAAGCGAGAAGGAGGCACACTGACGAAGATGCGCTTTGAAATTAACTTGGGAGGGAATATTCCATAAAGCGCAGCAATCTAGGCATCAGTATTGTCAGCATAGGAATGAATTCTGGTAGACTGATTTTTAAGGAATGCCTTGGAGAATCTGGACTTACAATTTCAGAATTTACAATGGATGTAGCATGAGAAACAAAGACTTCGATAAGCCTGGACAGATAGAGAGCACACTCTTTGTGGTGGAAATTTGGAATGAGACCACTGATCTTCATGGTGGTAGATGAACTTGCGTCTGTGAAAGCTAGATTAGGTTCTAGCTCATTACATTTTGAAAATGAATTTTAAAAAAATGTTTCAGGGCATGGAACAGTCCCAGACAGGGGAGTGTCACCTTATGATCTGCTGAATTTGACAGAGATTTTATTATGTGAATCCACAATGGCACAAGTCTTTATGAAGAGGCATTAATCTCTCATGTAGCTAAAACAGTTGCGTGCCAAGTCCCTGAAGCCCAAAATTTACATTCCTGGGTAGTTTTTGGAGTATCGTTTTCAAGACCTCTGAAAGCACCACTTAATAAAAATACACAGTAAGTCTGCTGGTCTTGTTCTTCTTTTACTAGGAGATCCAAGGGCTCCCACTCTAATGTAGTTTCAGAATGCAGAGTCCTTCAAACAGCACATAGGATGCATCTTGCCTTTTGGGGGCTTATTTTCATCTCATCTTGAGAAAATATGCAACTAAAAATACTTTAGGATGCTTTCCAGGGAATACCACCCATGTGTCCCTCGAGACACTCTTCTTTAACATTCTTTAACCCATGTGGTATTCAGTGTTTCCAGTGACAGACTGTCTCCATAAGCTGCGTAAATTCCTAATATGAGCTGTGCATTGCATACTGTGGAATCACTGCCTTAAAAGAATGTTGAGGCTATGAAAGGGAACAGTCATAGAAGTAAGAAATGCCAAAGTTAAGGCAGTCTGTGCAAACTCAGTATGGTCGTGTTGTGCAAATGCCCGGTCTGAGCCAGTCTCTCATTCATAGCCTATTTTTCCCTCCTGATTCATTCCAACTACAGGTACTTGCTATTCACCAGATGGGAAACTACTTGGTATTTCTTTATATTCTTCATTTGTAGTAACTCTTCCTAATGGCTCGACACATTACCTTTTATTTCCCATTCATATGGACTGAAAGAAGAGAAACTGGTCAGCATGAAAAGTGTCTTAGGTGATGAACCATGTTGACTCTGATCCTCTCTGCATACCTCCTCTCTTTGGTGTGGCAAAGCTCTGTTTGGATCTTCCTAGGAGAGGCAAAATAACTCATTCATATTTTAATTCATATTTTCCCTGCTGCGTTTCCAAACACCTCTTTTCAAAAAAACAAGCCTTGGTAGCCCTAAGAGTGAAAAGCATTATGCAAGCTGAGCCTAGTGATGTTACCAGCTCTTTTTCAGCCTCACATAACATCATTCTCATAAGTCCCATAGCAAGGAAAGGTTGATCCATACCTCAGCAATGTTTGTTGATGAGCCATACACCTTTGTGCTACCGGCTGGAGTTACCTTCTTGGGAAAAGTACAAAATCCTGCTTCCCAATGCACTGAAGCTCTTCAGCGCGTGTCCCTCCTTCCACCATCCTTCTTCATTTCAGAGAACCAAATCCTACAGCATAAGTCCCAGGGAGAAGCAGACTTTCATACAAATGTGAGGTCTATGTTTTTAAAATAAGGAGGTACCTATCAGTACCAGGGTCTAGAAAAAAATCCCACCACTTAAACCCTTTGAACAGGGATGAAAATACATTGTTTGAGAAATTGTTGGAAAATCAGATGTCTGAAGGAACGCAAAGCATTGCTGCTGCTTTTAATGGTGCAATGGCTAAATGTTTCCAAGTATTTGGGATACAGTTAACCACTTTCATCAACTCATCTGGGTGTATAAAATAGAACTTGTAGGATTTGACTTCTTAAAACTGCACAGCTAGACTCTTTGGCATTGGCTTTTAACAAAAGATTCAGGGACAAATATGCCACTGACATGCAGAACTTTGCTGAGCCTCCTTTACCATCAAAACAGGTAAAAAAAATCCACTGCTAGGCTAATGGAGGCAAAAAAGCACCACAGCTCCAAGCAGCCCTATGGCACTCTGCTCCTGTTGCGGAAATCTTTCTGTTTGGCCTCTGGAAGGGAGCCCTTACTCACTTTTCCAGGGGAGGGTGAAGAAGACAAGCCCCACTAGACTTTGTAAGTCTGAGGAGAGGCTTTTTGGAGCAGGGAAGGAGAGCTGCCAGCTTTGCCTTGAGTCAGTGTTTTCTACCTAATGTTACAGAATGGGTCTTCAAACAGGGCTGTGCAGAAGCTCTAAGATGTTTTTAAGTTGTTTTTTTTTTTACTATTTTACTAAGCTGGTTGTTTACTATGAGATCAAAGATGTTGCTTACTTGCATCTTACTATTGCAGATACGACTCCTTTGAAATGGACCTGTTTAAAAAGGTTACCCACATGTGTCTATAGCCTCTACTTTCTCGGGGAGCCTTATTAATCTACAGTTACAGGAATAAGATTGGCTCCCTCTGAGATCGTGGGGTAAAAGCGTGCAGAGCCTGCCTAGTGCTGATATCAGTTTTACACGTCGAATTGTTGAAGCTGAGGGAGCTACAGCTGCCAAAAAAAGGGAACGTTTTTAAATTAAGGCACTACACGGACCCAGGAAAACTCTTGCTTGGCAAATGAAATGAGGACAAACAGCAAAAGAGAGGTACTCCATTACTGATTTTATCAGCTAGCTTCCCCTCTATAGTGCATCAGAGAATCACAGAATATTTGGGGTTGGAAGGGGCCTCTAGAGATCATCTAGTCCAACCCACCTGCCAGAGCAGGATCCCCTAGGGCAGCCACACAGGAACGCATCCAGGCAGGTTTTGAATGTCTCCAGAGAAGGAGACTTCACAACCTCTCTGGGCAGCCTGTGCCAGTGCTCTGTCACCCTCACATCAAGCTTCCTTTTTTTTTTTAATTGACTCTGCTGCTAAGTGTAGAAGGGAGGAGAAGCCTAAGACCTCACTAATCCATTCAAAGCTGTTTTGTGCCATGAGTGTGCATGGGAAGACCGGTCCCATCATACTAACTCCTGTTCTGCCAGACAGGCAGACTTCAGCAATCTTCACCTTCTGTACTTGGACAGAGTGAGTGGTTTCGAATTCTCCAGGGCAAAGTCAATGCCTGAGTTGGTGAGAGCTATCACAGGAGACAGGGCTACAATGTAAAAGGGGTCAAGGCACGACTTACCCAGCTATATTTATCCCTTATGGGAAGGGAAGTAATGAGAAGAGGTATGTCGGTGAAACTGAGCAGCAGGAAGGAGGTGACGTTGCAAAGGAGTGAAAATGCAAATGGCAATCTAGCAAGTCTGGTTATAGGGAGGACGGAAGCTGAGCAGCGGAGGAGCGTATGTATCTGACGATCCCCCCTGCTATCTATACATACGATACCGACCACATACAGCTTTCTAATTCACTCAGCCATACCAGTTCCTTTCCACCATAAGTAAGCCAGTGGGTACAAGAAAGCAAAAATAAATTAGAAAGTAAAAAAGACACCCTCTTTCACTTTCTCACAATCAGAATGAATGTATCATTTCTGCAGCTCCATGGAAGGCAACGAAGCTGAAATTAGTTCTTCATGCATGGATTACAGTATTGCACAGTGATTTTTAGGCATCCATAAAATGCAGTATAAATAGCTTACGCTCAGTCCTAAGGGCGAGGTGTTTCATTTGTTTACTTCTGTTAGATCATGGTTATTCTGCAAGTTCAAGGAAATACCTGATTGAAAATTTTAGTACAAAGGAGTAAATTATGTCAAAAAAGGAGTGGAAAAGAGTCACAGAGAGATAAAGTTTAAAAGTACCTCCATTTGAAAAAGGAAAAATAGTTCGGAAAAATAGTTCAGAAAAATACAGTAGAGGTGTGTAAGCCCAGAAACTACAGGAAAAACAAGCAAAGTTGTTATACCCATTTTTATTTGTTCAAGATAGAAAAAAATTAGAGAGACATGAAAGGCAGCAGAGGCACCATGCCAGACAACTTTCTGATGGATAATGGTCAATCCCATCTCGTTATTTTGTGTTCTCTCTTTGCCTAGCATCCATCCATTAGGTTTTGCTCTATGTCACATCCACATCTTGAACGCAGCCTCAAATGGACTCAGTTCTTAGATTTTCTTCCTGAAGGAATAAAAAGTTCACTGAGGTGGAGAAGAATTGGAATGCAGTAACCTTTAATATGGAACAGACTCCAAATTCAGGTTGTTGCATAGAAAATAATCAAAAAAAAAAGAAAAAATAAAAGGATTAGCAGGATAGAAATATAAACATTGAACGCAATAATAACTGATTTAAATTAAAGGCAAATACATAAAGATGGTAAACCTTTCAGTCACAATCTGTTGCGTTAGTGCACAGATGCACTGGCTAGCAGTTCTGGTTGTTTCTGGTTCTTACGGAATAAATGTCACTTTGTGTCCCCTGACTGCATCTGAAGTCAATAAATCCATCTGCTGCCTTTCATGCATGCAGAATGCATTTCCATCCCCTCCAAGACACGTTCATTGGTCAGCTTGATATAACTAAATGGCCTGCATGACACATTCAGATCCTTGAATTTAAGCCATTAATTTAAGCATTCTATTGTACTGCATTCTACCCCAGGTAAAGGAGTACAGGGGAGCACGAATAGCAGTAGTCCTAAGGCTCATCCCTTGCCATTATAGGTTGTCAAATGCAGCGTCAATGTATTTGACAAACAAAATACAGATAACAGCTAATTTCAACAAGTGCAGTCTATTTTAATTTCTTTTTGTAAAAACCTTTCTCAGTGTTCTTGGTATGGCCTCTGTAGACTGAGGGGAGCGTGAAGAATAATGCATATCTTCCATTAAATGAATATTACACTTCTCTTTAATGGCAAGATGTTAACTTGTCAAAACTCATCATCTTCATGCTACACAATAAAATACTCCTTAATGCGACACAGTACTATGTTGTCAGCTAGGAGGAAGATTCCACGTAAACCATTATGGACCATCTGTTGCTTTGCCTAAGAAAGTTTTCCCTTTAGAAGATAACCTCTGTGAGATGTCAGTTAACATCTTGTTTGGAGAAAGTCTGAATAAACCACTTGCATTGAACCAGTCTTCACATACTATGTTATTTTTCTATTTTTTTTCCCCATCTACATATTTCTTTTGACCCAAAGCATATTTTCTCCTTTTTTTCAGAGAAGCTTGTATCTCATTCCATTTTGGGGAGAAATGCAAGCCAACCAGCTCTCAATAAAGATCGTCTCATCTTATTAAAGACTAAAATGAAATGGAATTAGTGGTCTTTAATGTTTCTCCCACAAATACTATGGCTGCTTTTCATCAATGCATGGTGACATGATTTCTTTCTTAGAATAACACCATTGCTAAGCTACCCATACCACCCCACTCCTCACTTGCTGAATCCATAATAAATGTTTTACATCAGGTTATTTGGCATAGAAGCAGAATGAAAACTCTTTGGAAGCTAGAATGTTTTTAAGGGAAAAACTACTTTTCTCAAACAGAAGAATAAAAGCAATCTAGATATATGTGTTGCATGACTGAAGTTGAGTCTCTTTGTTGACATTTTTGGCTAGATCTGACATATACCCCACAAGGAACTGTGGATCTCAAGGGAGAGAAGAGGGGAAGAGACTGCAGCCTATTATTCACCTGGATGTTACAAAAATATCTTTCATGTGTCAAGTGGTACGATGTAGGTGGTATAATTTGGCATTGCTGTGCGTTACTACTCGTCTATCATCCCACTTCTTAAAACATTCCTTGTCATTGGTATAGTGTCTACATGCTGAGTGACTGCACTTTTTAATTTGCTGAAAAAATACACCCAGATTTCAAAATAGTAGAAGCTGCTCAGAATAGGAATGACTAATCTTTGCTAAAATTTATGCACCTGTGTATAAATATACAGATAAAACATGATTTCCAATTTTTTATTTTATACACATTTATACAAAGAGAGGTTTCTATTTTATGGTTTATTTTATTAACCAAAAGAAGGATTTTGCACATCTTTGCGACAAGGATTTGAAACTGAGTTGTGAGGTTTGAATTAGACTGTTAGCAGAATTGACTGGTTTACAATCTACTTGGTTTACAATCTACTAGGCAAAAAGCTTTCACAGCATTTTGCCTTTCCATGACCAATGTAGCACTGTGGGCTCTGGTTACTTGCACAATTGATCAACAGCTTCGCCTTGGCTGTAAATGCAGTGCTGGGAAGAAATTAAGAAATGGAAACATGAAGGAGAAAGCTAATTTGAACAGAAAAATAATAATGGTTAAAATCATTAGCAGGCAGGTAGTTTTAGTTATCCTAAGTACAAGATAAGGGACCCAATCCCTACAACATGACAGTATGAAGTTAGGTGGCGTTTAAAGAACAGGTGCTAAGAGAATTTCAGAGACTTTACTCATCAAGTCCTACTGAAATGCCAGATTCTAGTTATACAGAGGGTGAAGAAAGTGTGGAATATTTTGTATGAGTACAAAATAAGATATGCAGATATTCAGGTGAGGGTCACTATTTGTGTGACAACCTCTTGGGACTGTGGTCATAAATAGGATGTAGGTGCTTCTCTTCTCCCAAGCCCGAAGTCTGGACCATCAAAACACCTCTTTGCCCTGTGACACTTGAATTTGCCATGGGCTTTGGTTTCTACCAGTCCAGGCTCCAGGTAACTACAGTGGTGCCAAACAGGTAAGTGCAAAGCTGCGCGGTGCTCACCTCACACCATGGCCCTGCCTGTCTTGCCAGGGCCAGTGTAGGCACTTGTCTGAGGAGATGTCCCCTGTGCTCAACATATCTGTAGCCTCTGTAGGAGGCTGTGACTCAAAGGCAGAGCAAGGGAGAGATACGGGCTTTCACATCCCCAGCAGTGAGATGGCATCTAAGGAAGGTGCCAGCATCCCAGGATCAAAGAGATCACAGCCCTGCAGTGGTTTTGTGGCTCTTGCTATTGAGCAGGGTGAAGCTGTCAAACAAGTCCAAAGCCACTTCTTTCAGGTGCTTGCGTCTCCTTTGTGTGGTGGGAGAGGATGTGGAAGGGTTAGGCTTTGCAGCACTGCAGGTCAGCCCCCACTTGCTATGTGGGGCTCAAGCTCCGATGGCTGCATGTAGACCCTTTATCAGTGCTTTGTTTTTTTAAGATGTTTGACATGTGTTGCCTGATCTAGTTGAGAGGCGTCCCTGCTCATGACAGGGAGGTTGGATTAAAATGATCTCTAAGGTCCCTTCCAGCCTAGGCCATTCTATGATTCTATGATATTATCATCTTCTGGCAGAAGGGAAACATTGAACTTGAGAAGGTCTAGGTTGCTTATCTGGGGCACACCTTACTATTGGGAAAACACATAGTGTTTTTTCTGAAACTATTTGATTGCACTGGATGAAAACCTGTTTTTTTTTCTACCTTATAATAGTAACTGTGATTCAAAGAGACTGGATACATATACATTATATATTTAACTCGAATATTATCAGATTTACATAGATGAGGGATACAATTCCATTTCCATCTCTCATTCTATTTCGTTGCTAGTCAACCATGACTGGATTTTTTTTTTTTTAAAAATAAGTTTTTTATCAGCAAAATCCACGACAAACAGTTTTTAACCTTGCACTGCAGACAGTTCAGCAGGATGGCACAGAGATAAGAACCAGGTCAGTATGAATCAAAGTCTCCATCACTGTCACACACTTCTGGGGAGACTACAATAGGAAAAAAGACACAGGGCAGGAGTAGTGTGGGATGCTGTCTTTAAGCCAAAAGCTCACAGAGTAAGTGTGGATATTTTATAAGACATCTGATCTGTTACCTCTTTGCAAGGTAACTCAGAATTTAGAACAATCAGCAATTAGGATAATAATCAGTGACTTAAAAATCCACTAATTGAAAGGTGCTTCATTATCATTATAGGGTTGCTTTATTAGGTCCTAAAGGGATTTGCTCTTACTCTGCAGCATAATATTATCACCAGTAATTCCAAAGCAAACAAACACACTATAGTTGTAGCTGTTTCTAGATGATACAAAGTTTGCAGGAATGGCAAATAATGCAGAATGAACCTGACTGAGCCCCCTCAAACACTTGATAAGCTAACTATGACAGTTTTAGGGGCAGACACATACAAAAGTAGACTTTGAAAAACGAAGCAAAGCATCTGAGGTCATGGAAGCAAGAGACGAAACATATGCTCTCAGCCTGATCCTCTTAGTGTGGTGGACACAATCTTTACCATATAACAGGAAACTGTATTATCTCTGACTGGACACCGTAAGTGTCCAGTAAAGAGTCACAAAAAAAGGGATCAAAAGGTTACAAACATTGTGAAAACAATGTGAATAAATCGTTCCACTCTCTAAGTAAATCATCCTTGATTTCTGATCACTGGAATTTCTGGCATGTTTCTCTTCTGGAAGACAGACTCCTCTGTCACCAAGTCACTGTTCTGTGTAAGGCGAATTAGAAATTGCGTTCAAGCTAAATCAAATTTCTGGCCAGGCAGGCTAAGAAGATTAAGCCTACTGTTTTATTTTATTGAAACGCCTATTTTTTAATTTCTTGATATCTCTGGGCTCCTGCTATATGCTCTTAGATTTTGTGAGAGGTAGGAAGGTTGAGAGGTTCTTTTCCGATATTTGTGTTTCGGCTTGCAGAAGGACTCCTTGTGTCCTGAGCGAGGAGGAAAACTCTGACAAAAAGCTGGAGCCTACTGCTCAAAATACTACTTATGTCTGCTTATGTGTTTATTTCCACTCTTATTAATCCAATTATTGTAGCGGGTGTGCTCTCAGACATGGTCAGCCATCTGACCTCAGCCTAGGGATTATTCTCTGAAGGTTTATGCATAAATTTGACTTCATGCACTGCAAGTCCAGAAGACAAGATGCTTCTGCTGAGTAACACCAAGTCAATGTTGGAGCTCTCTGGGCCCGGACTTCCCATGGTCTCTCAGCAGAATCCAGAATGTAATTGCAAATATTGGTATTAACTTTAAAAAGCCTGTGGTATCTCATTGTGAGCTTTGCCTATTCTGTGAAGATTAGTTAGGAAGTTTTTCTTGGTTTGGGGGGTTTTGTTTGTTTTTGTTGGTTTTTCTTCCCTCCAAACTAAGCACTGAAGGCAAAACTCAGTCTCTGAGGAACCCAAAGCATGGAGGTGACTTTGCATGCTCTGAAACTGAAAGAACTTCAGTGCCCAGGCAAAAAGCATTGTCAGCTGATAGCTCATCTGCAGGATCCGCTCTCCTTTTTAACTCTACTTAATTCTATGGCTGAAACAGGGACAACAGAGTCTATTTTTGGGTTTAAATGTAACTTATTAGGTAATTATTGCTCAGTAAACAAGTTTACGTGGGATATAATAATACAGAATTTCAACCTCACTTTAAAATTTGTCTTACAAATCAGTGTCATGTTGCTACTGGTTTAAGATCAGTGCCGTCAAATATTAACAAAATACAGGAAATATGCCCTTCTTTTTCAGGAAATGCTTGTATCATTGAGTCAGTAAAACTGTTTCAGCTTAAGAGAATCAGATTTAAATCATGCCTAACATAACAGCAATAAATATTACTGGTATATTAAGTGTTTGATTAAATTCAGAAGCTAGCAGATGAACTAATTCTGTTAAGGTTTTCTCTTCCTGTATGTAACATGATATAACAGCTTGATGAAGCATTTGCAATTAAAACATTTCTGAAAATATTTTCAGGAAATGCACTTTCTGTATGATACACTGCTTTTGGGTCTTGTGCAATATTGCATATAATATTTGGTATCTTCATTGCATACTCATTGATAGGCAGGAAACATAAAGCATTTTTTTAACTGGGATAATGCTACTTTATTTTCACCAATATAATTGATGTTGTTTGGTTTTAAATCCAAACCCATTTTATTTTAAATATGAATTTATTTAAATTTAAGTGAAATTATGTGGTATCGCTAAACTGATGAAACTTCTGATCATAACCCTGTATCTCAAATCTTCCTCTCTTTTCCTGTCTTGTAAGTGGAGACAGGTTATAAGACACAGGCTGGACTCTTCATTACAACTCAGCTTTGCTGAATGGAAGAGGTTAATGAGAATGTCACACTTTTAATTCCCATCATTCTGCCCACAATCTATTTACTCTAACTGATCTCCTACTTCGTCCTTCTTGCCACAGTCTAAAAAGATGTTTCTGGTCCCACTTCTGACTGCTAGCATTCAGCTCACTTATGGCTAGAAAACCATGAGAAAAAGAAATAAAGGATAATGATGCCAGATCTACAGCAGCCACTTTCTGGTGATGGGTGCAATCACTTTTATTGCCCCAGCAAGTCTTTTGCAGACCTAAAATGTAACATTTCATGTCCTTCTCTTGCTTTGTAGAACCTCAACAGTAAATTTCCAAACATTATTTCCCATTTGCACCTGCCTGTCATTTCGCCTTTCTCTTCCAGTTTATTTCACATATTCTGACATGATCCAAGAAAACAACAGATGGCAACTTCATCCAAGTGGGTGTTATCCATGAGGGACTGCAAAACAAGAGCTTGTTTTCCAGCAACTTCCTGCCTTTCAGGTTAAAAGTTTCACAACCTTCTGCAATCCTCTAATATCGGTCTCAAAAATGAGTTACAGTAAGAGTGGTTGGCTTAGGCAGGGAAAGATCCACTGTTGACTTCAGTGAGCTGGAAATGAGACCTGCCCTCAAAAAAAAATTTGGATCTAGCCTCTGTTGACTAGATTTGAACGTGAGATTTCTAAAGTGCAAGGCACGAGTGGCAAAGATAACACATTCCAGAAGGAGAAATAGAAGTAGTATAAAGAAAAGTAGGAGAATGAGAAGTTGCGTGGTTATTTAGAAACATCAGGGGGGCTGGACAAGATGACCTTTAAAGGTCCCTTCCAGCCCAATGCATTCTATGACTCTATGAGTCTGTGAGTCTATGATCTGTTAAAAAGTTGACAGACTAAAATTTAATTGTCTTGGGAGAGAAGGTAAAGGAAGAACCAAGAGGAGAAGGAATGGAGGAGGAAAGGGGGATGGGACAAAGGAGGAAAGGAGTAAAGAGGAAAGGAAGAAAGTAGAGAAGGGTGGGTATGAAACAAAGGAGGGCATATTTAGTCACTCAGTGGTTTTGATAAACTCCTTTTCCTGAGCACAGTTCCAGTTCTTCAAAACTTCAAGGTTTACAGTTGTGCCAAAAAACCTCAGTGAAAATAAATGCTGTAAAAGAGTTACAAACAATGAGACGCATTTTTATTATACTTCCTTGGGCAGAAGTGGGACAGTGTCTGTGTCCTGTCCTGACAAGACAGTAAGAAAAAGTTTTCATTCTGTTCCTCAACAAAAACCATCCTTTTAATCAGCAAAGAGGAGGGCAAATAGTTTGGGCTACGTACGGTAATTAGCTATGAAATGAGGAAGCAAACATATGAAGCATGAGAAAATTTAGCTCAGGTCCCAGATGAAGTTTTAGCTTTATCATCTTTTGCTAGGCCTGCTCAGCCTACAGTTTAATTCAGTGCAGCAAGCTACAGCTAACATAATTAAAAGGTGTTACTGAATAAAGGGGTACATGTTATTAAAGATAGTTAGAACACAGAAAGAATACCTAGAATATAAAAGCAAAAGTAGGGGATAATCATTAATTCTGGGATAAAGGCGGACACAGATGAACTAGAATACAGGACACGTCTATTGACACCAACAGAGAGGTTTCAAAAGCCATAAAAAAAGGATTCACTCACATCAGATAAATACTTAAGTGGTTAGTTGGCTTTGCCTCACTTGCCTTTGAGTGTCTGAAGTAACCCATTCAGACCCGAGCTCGTGAGGCAAAGTTCCCATTAGAAAGAAATATATGTTTCAAGAGAACAATTCATCTGAACACAGATACCTGCCTTAGATCAAGATGAATTGCCTTTTCAGGGTGTCTATTTTTTTCTCTGATTATAAATTGGATCTTCTATTGACTGCTCAAACTTCGATGAGTAATTTCTGTTTGCTCATGTTAGAGCAATTCAAGGCAACCCAGGAGATAAACTGTCACCAAACATAGCATCAAGAATTTTGTTGAGACGAGGAAGACTTTTGTATTGGGTTTGCAGGGGCTGTGGTGGTTTGTCCCCTACCTGTCCTACACTTTGGTCAAAATAACCCCCTGCAGTGC
>NW_009724587.1:0-1974 GCF_000703405.1 Apaloderma vittatum | reverse complement strand
TAGAGGCCGGGCCAGCCCTAACCCACGACAGTGAATAATTTAGAAATGATTCAGTCATCAGTTATGATGTGCAGTTTCCTTTACAATTCAGACACACGTTTTAGCTCTTGTTGTTTTTAATCACACCTCTACTTTAGTTACAGATTAAAGTCTGTCATCCAGAAATCCCTGAAGCTTGCAGTGATTCTTAGTCTGCTGAAAATACTTTTGCCTTTGGCTGCCCTTAGGGTTGAGGCTAGAAGAGCACAGGGAAGTATGCCAAGGTCTTGAATGGATGCAGAAAGAAGTCTACTGGGTATGCTGTTCTTTGGAACATCATTAGTGTTTAAATGCTAGGGGAAAAAAAAAACTGAGAGAAAAAATAATAATAAAAATTACGCTTGTGTTACTTTAAAGTCCTTGTAGTCTACATTTGAATGAAAATGTTCAGCTCTTTTAATAAATATGTAAGGGCTCAGGGAATGTAATCCATGAATGAACTGTTAGTGGTTACTTTGCTTGGAAGAAGAAAAATATGTTACATTTAATATAATACAATATATAGAATACATTATATAATATACAGTTGCAAGAAAAAGTATGGAACTTTTTGGAATTTCATGGTGTTTTGCACTAATTTGTCATAAAATGAGATCTAACTTTCACCTAAGTTAAGAGTATTGACAAATATAATGTGCCTAAAATAATAACACAAAATCAATTCTGATCCTCCATGTCTTTACTGAACACATTAATTCAACATTCAAAATGCTACTGGAAAAAGTAAGTGAATCCTTGAGTTGACCTCAAAAAAGCTAATCGGAGTCAGATTAACCTAGGGTCTTCTTAAGAAAATGAGTTTAGAGGTGTGAACTAGAGCTACATTGACTGATAAAAACCACTCAAACTTTTTGAGTTTCCTGTGCACAAGATCTACAAGTCTACAGTTAGACAAATGATCTACAAATGGAGACACTTTGGGACTGTGGCTACTCCACCAAAAAGCGGGCTCCCAGTCAAAATGACCCCAAGAGCACAATGAAGACTCATCAGTGAGGTAAAGAAACAAGTCCAATTGATGGCCAAAGAGTAAGTAAGTCCAATTGACAGCCAAAGAGTCGAAGGCATCATTGGAACTGGCTAACATCTGGGTTCATGGGTCTACAGCATGTAAATCATTGAAGAAGCAGGTTGTATATGGCAGGACACCAAGACGGAAGCCGGTGCTTACTACAAAGAACATTGCTGCATGCCTGAAATTTGTGAAAGAGCATATTGACAATCCACAGTGGTACTGGCAAAATGTTTTGTGGACTGATGAAAAAGAGATTGAACTATTTGGAAAGAACATGCAACACTACATCTAGTGTAAAAAGGGCACTGCATATCATCATGAAAACAACATCCCAGCCATAAAGTATGCTGGAGGAAACATCATGATTTGGGCCTGCTTTGCTGCATCAAGGCCTGGCCAGCTTGCAGTCATTGGGGGTAAGATGAATACTCAAATGTATAAAAAAATTCCTTGGGATAACATAAGAATGTCTGTATGTCAGCTGAAACTCTGCAGACTTTGGATGATGCAGCAGGACAATGATGCAAAACACCGGAGCAAGTCCAACAGAAAAACAAAATCCACCTTTTGGAGTGGCCGAGTCAGAGCCCAGATCTCAACACAATAGAGAAGCCATGGAATGACTTGAAGAGAGCCACACATAACACATCAAAAGAATATTAGAGACCTAAAGTAGTTCTGCTGGGAGGTATGGGCTAAAATCCCTCCTAAACGATGTGCAGGTTTGATCCACAGCTACAGGAAGCGTCTAGTTGAGGTTATTGCTGCCAAGGGGGGTCAACCAGTTATTGATTCCAAGGGTTCATTTGCTTTTTCCACTACCATTTTCAATGTTGAATGAGTGTGTTCAATAAAGACGTGGAAGATCAGAATTGTTTTTATGTTATTATTTTAGGCACATTATATTTGTCAATACTCTT
>NW_009724586.1:9677-25607 GCF_000703405.1 Apaloderma vittatum | reverse complement strand
AGGCTGCCCAGGGAAGTGGTGGAGTCGTCATTCCTGGAAGTATTCCAAAAATATGTAGATATGGCACTTCAGGACATAGGTTGGTGGCCATGGTATTGTTGTGTTGACGGCTGGGCCTAATGATCTTAGAAGTGGTTTACAACCTTTATGATTCTATAAGATGCCACAGCTGTTGGGATAGATCAGCTTCAGGAAAAATAACTAAAACCCCCAATACAAATACTCTTAATGAAAACAGATTGTAACTGATTATTACTTTCATACATGTTCAAATGTTCCTTACAATAATGAAGAGATTTCTGCCTTTTCTTCTACACTAAAGCCACTGAATCCCACTCCCCACTAGACCTGAGGTGTCTCCTCCCTCAGTTGTCTTAAAAGCAAAGACAGCTGTTTGTGTGACCACAGGTCAAGTCAGGAATCGAGGACACTAGGCTTTAGGGGAAAAAAAGGGGAATTTTGTACTTTTTTCCCTTCAGATGTACAACTGAGAGCTGATAAAAATTAACATCCCTATAAACGTATCTTGATCAGCTAGCCCAGGTTAATAAACACTGACGTGTGAAGTAGTAGACCTAACCCCAGTTTCCTAGCAGTGTAGGAAGGAGGTTCCTGAACTTCCCTGTAGTATCTTCTTAAAAATATGAGAAAAGTTTGCTCCTTTTTCCTTCCCCAAAATAACGGTGATGCCGCATCAAAGTTTGGGGGAGATCTGCATAGAAGGTAAACACACTTTCAGCTCACTTTCCTCTAGCTGAGGTCCCCCACATCGATGCTTACCAGTTTTATAGGGTTTCTGGGGAGACACTCAGCCTTCCTTATTAAAGCTGTTCTGCAAAAAAACAGATTCATTGCACACACTGCAGAGCAGAATGACCAAAACGCCATCGGCCTGGCTCTGGCTAGGGCCAACAACCTTGCCCTAGCAAACCTGGACCCTGAATGGAAACGTTCAGAGCAAGGGAGGGACTAACAGATGACCACTGCTTTGGGAATGTACGTGTTCCAAGGAGCAGTGGTTAAGAAATGCTTCTTTTCACAGAATCACAGAATTGTTGAGGCTGATACAATTCTGTGATTCTGTGAGATCATCAAGTCCAGCCTATGACCCAACACCACCACTTCGGCCAGACCAGGGCACTAAGCGCCACATCCAGCCTCTCCTTAAACACCTCCAGGGACGGTGACTCCACCACTTCCCTGGGCAGTGCATTCCAGTGCCTGAGCACCCCTTCCCTGAGGAAGTTTTTCCTCAGATCCAACCTAAACCTTTTCAGCGCATCATCCTTCATCATATGAGGATGCTCCTGCTTTGCATGTCGGCAGCTTCACATCCCATTTGGAGGCCTCCTCCTGGAGTCTGGGAAGCAAACTCAAGACTGAAGGCTCCACTCTGAGCTTCAGGTACTTAAAATCCCTCTGAAGAACTGGCTTTTCTTTTTATTTCCATTCAGTTGTGTTATCTTACTCATGCAAAAACCTCAGGAGCTGAGCGCTTGGCAGGCTATATGTAATGCGGAACTACTGCTTGTTGCATTTTCTCATTTTTTCGTGGTATGTTCCCAAATTTTAAATAAGCTGCAGGGAAAAATCAATACATTTACTTTACTAAGTAAAAAAAAACAACTTTAAACTGTGGCATGCCACCTAATAGCAGAACAGCAACATTGTGCATTGGTACGAGCAAGCACACATCAGGAAGCCACACCCCAAAGGGCCCGTTAATCACTCAGCCGCAACGACCTGCAGGAGTAGCACCACTTTGTGGGGCGGGGGCGGAAATCAAACAAGAAAATTCCTTTGGCAAAAAAAAGCCTTTGCAAACCATACTTCTGTTTTTGCAGCTTTAGCAATCTCTTATCATTGTGGACGTGGAATTAATGAAAATAAATTGACTGCAGGTGTATACTGAGCATGGAAACATGTAAGGGTCACAGTGCCTGTAAGGGAAAATTCATTCATTCACATATAAAACGCGTGGGAAAAGTGTCTATTCATCTTGGCTTTCCACATTAAAGGATAATTTCATTTGTCAGAATTTACTAATCTTACTTTTCTTAGCTCTGTATCGTACCAAGGTATTTCTCATAGAGCTATTCTGAGGCCAAATCAATAAATGTGCTACAGGCAACTTCAAAAGATGTCAGAATACCTGCAGTTGCCAAGGTAGGAATGCTGCCAATCCTAAAAGTTGCAGGAACATTGTCTTCAGAAGCAGCCATGTCTCTTTTTTTCCTATTTGTACTCTGAACACGTGTCCCATAAAATCACCCTATACTGTAATTTTAACACCTGTCTCTTACTGCCTTGAATGATAGGACTTGTGATTTTAGGGATTATTTTAAGGACTAGGGAACTACGCTCTCTGGACAAGGCAAAGGTAAGGCAAAGCACTAATCATTCCCTTTAAACCAACAATTTTGATAATTGTTTTATTAAGAAAGCTGCTGGTCTTAGTATAAAAGACAAAGCTTGAATCCAGGCTGAGTGACTATCAAAGGGAAGACTTTGATTTCTTTACAGGTGCTGTTAATACTAAATAACATGTAGCATTGATTTCTGAAATTCAAACTGTTTTGCAAATGTATGCAAGCTTTTGTATTTTTATCGTCTTGGACAGTAGGAAAGACAAAACAGAAAAGCGCCTCAATAGTTCAGCCCTTTTAACGTTGACAGAAGTTTCCAAATACACTGGCACACATTCCAGGGGAATTTTCTCAGATTAAAAAAATCAAAATGGACTCCATTGTTTTCTTTCATTAAACAAAAAATCCCTTGTGTAAACACCACGTGTTTTTGAAATCCTGACCAGTTTGGCTCACGGTTACAGAGTGAATCAGGAGCGGAACCTGGTGGTTGGAAAGCGTCCACCGCTGGTCCCCTGCTCAGAAGGGCTGAATCACATCGTCACTATTTCCTCTCCCATCTACAGCCCGGCATCACACACAAAGGTTTAAGTGGTGCCAATCTCCAGTTAGAATGAGCCAAATCAGTGTAACGTTTCATCACCTGAGCATCTTCTCTCCACAAAACCATCCATTCTGCTGTCTTTAATCCAATGCATAAAAGATCTATAGCTCTGAGAACTGAGTTTCTGTCACTTCTTGCAGCCCTCCTTCCCTTTTCATGAGCGAACTTGTCTCAGCATAGAATCATAGGACAGTTTCAGTGGGAAGAGACCTTCAAGATCGAGTCCAACCTTTTCCTAGCCCTGTCAACACCACTAAACCATGTCCCTCAGCACAACATCCACCCGTCTCTTAAACCCCTCCAGGGATGACGACTCAACCACCTCCCTGGGCAGCCTGTTCCAATGCCTGACAAGCCTCTCAGTAAAGAAATTCTTCCTGATATCCAACCTGAACCTGCCCTGGCGCAACTTCAGGCCGTTTCATCTTGTTCTATCACTCACCACTAGGGAGAACAGACCAAACCCTGCCCTGCTAAAACCTCCCTTCAGATAGTTGTAGAACATGATAAGGTCTCCCCTCAGCCTCCTCCAGGCTGAACAGCCCCAGATCCCTCAGCCGTTCCTCATACGACACATGCTCCAGATCCTTTACCAGCTTGCCAGCCTGCCTCTGTACCCTCTCCAGCACCTCAATGTCCCCTCCTGTAGTGAGGAGCCCAAAAGTGGACACAGTACTCAAGGTGAGGCCTCACCAAAGCCAAGTACAGGGGCACGATCACCTCCCTGCTCCTGCTGACGCCACCATTCCTGACACAGGCCAGGATGCCGTTGGTCTTCTTGGCCACCCGGGCACACTGCTGGCTCATGCTCAGCCAGCTGTCCATCGATCCCCCTCGGCCTGGCAGCTACCCTACAGAGGACTTGCGGGTGTTAGCAGATGAAAAACTGAACATGAGCCAGCAGTGTGTGCTTGCAGTCCAGAAAGCCAGTTGCATCCTGGGCTGCATCAAGAAAAGCGTGGCCAGCAGGTCAAGAGAAGTGACTCTCCCCATCTACTCTGCTCTTCTGAGACCCTCCGTGTGGTTCTGTGTTCAGCTCTGGGGCCCCCAACCTAAGAAAGAAATGGACCTGTTGGAGCAGCTCCAGAATAGGGTCATGAAGACGAGCAGGGGGCTGGAGCACCTCTCTTATGAGGACAGACTGAGAGAGCTGGGGTTGTTCAGCCTGGAGAAGGCTCTGGGGAGACCTTATAGCGGCATTCCAGTACCTGAAGGGGGCTACAGGAAAGCTGGGAGGGACTCTTTATCAAGGACTGTAGTGTTAGGACAAGAGCTAACAGTTTCAACCTGAAAGAGGGTTAGATATTACAAAGAAGTTCTCCTCCGTGAGGCTGGTGACACACTGAAGCAGGTTCCCCAGAGAAGTTGTGGATGCTTCATCCTGGGCATGTTCAAGGCCAGGCTGGATGAAGCTTTCAGCAACCTGGTCTTGTGAGAGGTGTCCCTGTTCATGGCAGGGGGATTGGAACTAGATGATCTTTAACGCCCCTTCCCTCCCAAACCATTCTATAATTCTATGACACAGGTCAAACAAGGGTTGTAGGCAGAGTCTTACTAGACTACCTAGAAAAAGCACCATGTTTCAACTCACATCAGAATTCATGCTCCTGAAACCTTCTCTGCTTTTCTCAGATAACCTGTAAGCAGTATAGTACTCATTAAGAGTTAAGAGGTTAATCCTGCCTAGCATGTAGTTTAAGCACGGTAAGTCCTAACTAATCATTTTTAACCACATGAAAATAATGATTTCTTAGCAAAATAAGAAATTCCAAGTAATTGCATGTTCAAAATCATGATTTATTGATGTTCTTTTAATCATGTAGCTCCTTGCAAAGATACACTTCATAAATTCGGAACAAGTACAGTTCTTTCCACAGCTTTCACATTGTAGTTCTCATGTCCAGGTCAGTATTATGAAATGAGATGTTCAAAGGTAAATTACGCAAAATGGCTTTAAAAAAACGACACTAAAAAGCTTGAGTTCTTTCAGAATCCAAGATACATATATAATAAAGCAGCATTACAGTGTCTGCACTACACCCCCAAGCGATATATGCAGGAGAAGCAGCGTACAGCACCCGCACCAAATCTCAAGGTACACTTCATGATTAGCAGTACACAGCACCTCAACATCTACAGCAGCCTCGAAATTTTTCTTAGTAAAACGAACGCCCAAAGGGTTTACAGCATCTGTAGCAAGGTTAGATGAAGGGTTATAACACGTTACAATTGCATCCAAGGGAGCCCTGCTTACCTATGCATTCAGACACAGCCAATGCACAAGCAAGGACACGCCAGCAGGTCCCCGCTGCACCGGGGTGCTCCCCACGCAGAGCCACCCACATCACAAAGTCGCCCCACAGCACAAGCGAACAACTCGCTGCTCGTGTCCCCCTTCCCTTCACACCCACCCTGTCGAGAAGGCAGGCTCCGACAAACTCCAGATCAAATCACGTTTATGACCAACTGACATCACTGCTTTGGTGGGGATGTACCTCTGCTGTTAAGTTTTGTACTTCATACTTGCTTGCCCTTGTGTTTTTTTCCTTAAGGTTGATGTCGACAAAAGCCAGATCTTAAAGGCAAACAAGGTAAGTTTAATTTAAAGAAAACATTTATTTGAAGTTCTCTTAAGTCACACAGTTTAACTGATGTAAGACAACTTTCTCCCCTTCACATTTCAAGCCTTCATTAGAGACCACATACACTGTCCCGCAGACAGTGAGATTTTCCTGTAACAATTCCTTCTGGACAAACCAGTGTCCAGGCAGATGAAGACTCACGTTTTAAGTAGACTGATTTATAAAATCTGTTTAAAAAAACAAAACAAAACAAACAACAGAACGTTGTTATCAAATTCTTGTTACAAAGCATATGTGTTTAACACTCGTAAGCGTGACCTCAAAACAAAACCCCAGCCATTCATAATCAAATAGAACATACTGCCTTCAAAAATTTCCCCAGAATTTTAAAACGTTCCAAATATATACACATTTATAACTTAAGTGCTCGTTAACTACAACCTCTTATTCATGCAGGAGTCATGAGAGGAAAAGGTGTTTCTTAGAGCGGCTTTTCTGAAAATGCAGTAAAACTCTTCACTCGTGCAAAGAACAAAGGGGTGTACATTTTGTCAATGTCAAAAGTAGTAACAGCTGTCTCGCCAGTCGATCTGCAGAGAGTATTGTAAAAGTTAAATTAGACAGAAGTTGGTGTTTAAGTCCCTCAATAACGCAATCGTGTTCCACAGGACAGTGTGGACCTAACTGCAGCTGGAACAGAAAGTCTCTCGTACTACTTTGTTCTGAAAGCACTTGAACGTTGGCTGAACCACACGAAATAGAATGAGTTTCTATTTTAATACCGAAGAAATCACTTTCCCCTTCCATTCTTATTATTAGCTCCAAGACTTGAAACAGTGCAGGATGTCATTCAAGTCACCGTATTAATACTGAAGTAAAAAATCCCTTTTCTTTTGTTTCACTGAATTCAGAATATGGACTGACAGCAAAGACTTGTACGTTTACAAAAGTTTAAAAAGTCACCCAAGTATTTCTGAACATCAGAGACAAGCAGCATACGTCCTCCCAGCTGTGTTTTATATTCATCTTTATACTAGTTTCAAAAAGACATGACCACACTGAGAGGTACAGCAGAACCTAAGCAGTACAGAAACCATCTGTGATATTGCCACTTCTTCATAAATAAGATATAGAAATATTTGTTTTTACAAAAGCAATTTTTGTGTTTATGGAAGTTACCTGTACTCCCAACCACCAACAGTTTATTTCCTAGATTTTATATACTTGCAGCTCAATAGCTGAGCTATGTCCTTTTAAAACTACTGAATATATAGAGATTACGAAGACTGGAAGACAAGGCCTAAATCCACCCTAAATGCCAACAGCAAACACCTGAATGGCCAACTTGCCAGCAATTTAGCACGTCAGTTGCAAGAACAACGGCCATGGCTCCTGCCTGGCAAGTGATCAGAACAGCTGCTCACATGCCCTTATTTTGCACCGCTGGATTATACACTTTGTGAGGGTTACAGTTCTCACATGACAGGCGCAGATATTTCTTCCTTGTGCATCCACAGAGGAAAAGAAATACACCGTAATGGGTGTATGTTTGCCACATCCCTTTACTAGCACCACACTAAGTCATGTAACCTTGACTCAGTTCTGAAATCATTCCAACACAGTGCATAAAGCCTTTCAATGGCTAAAATACTGCAATTCTACTACTTCGGAAACTTCTCGTATTAATATAAAAAGTTAATAAAATCTTGGGATTTCTTGAATTCAAAGTTCACTATGATAAATCAAATCTGGGCCAGTTACTGTTTCCAGGCCTCCTAAGTCTCACAGTCTTTATATTTTCCTTACTTACTACTGGACAAATTAGTATCACCTGTTTCTTCAGTTAAGTAGCCTTCTCTGATCTCACTGTTCTTTACTTACCTGTAAGTTATGTGACAAGAATGATGTATCCAGACAAGTTTGTTGAACCTCTGGCGCCCACTGGAGCACAACTGTAGTCCTACATGAAAACTGTGATCTGTTTCTTGTGCAGGAACGCGGCGGAAATACCTGTATTTGTGGTAGTCAATTGGTTTCTGTACAAAGAGAAAAGCAGTTTCGTGATCTACAAAGAACACACTGTGCACCTATTTATCCTGAGGCCTAAGTGAATGTGAGGACAGGTTCTTAAACTCTCACACTTAAAAGGAAGTACTGCTCTTCCTTGAAAATACATCTATTTAGACATTAACTATGGAACAGGGTTCACAGTAAGATAAGCGTGGAGGACGCCATCCAAACTATGCAAACTCACTGTAAATTAATGTCACACTTGTAGCTCTGCACTGGCTTCTCTTGATGGACACTCCCTCTTGATGGACACTTCTTAAGGAGAAAATTTTGTGATGTAGGTAAGCTGATCAAATCATCCAGTGCTTATTTAGTTTTATTTAATGTTGTGGAACATAACTATGCACAGTCTAAACCAATCTCAGAAAAGGACCTCTTCATCCTTCCTTTCTGTTTGTTAACAGTTTTAACAAACTGCCAAATAGCACCACAAGTGGAAATTAAGGGGGAAGAACCATTACAAGATATTTACCTGCTTTAATAAAAAGACTATTACAGATTTTGAGGGAAAAAGGTAAGACAAATAACCATACTTATTTATATTTTATATTTAAACTATTCAAAAATAAGATTTATTTTTTAATCCTCTGGTTTAATTCAAATCTTCAAATGACTTAAATTATTTAGTCTATGAAAAAAATTATTAAAAAAAACCACCTCCTTGAAGTACTTTTCCTCTATTTTGCTACCTACCTCTTCCTTTTTCTTCATTATTACAGCAAATACTTTGGTTTGATTGTCTGTTTCCTGGGAAAGGCGATAATGGCCAAGCAAAATTGCATCCGTTCTGGAAGGTTAAGAGGAGGACAGTGTCAAGGACATGAAAATATTCTCTGTCGCAAAAGAAACCCTTAGCGTATCAGCAATGAAAAAGGACTCACTGCAAGGAAGTGTGAGAAGGCAGTCAATAACAAAAGAGTATCTTTAAAAGGATTCTACACCAACCAAGCTAATAGCATGGACTCTTCCATCCACTTCCTTTAAATGTTTAAAATCACATAATCCACAAAGGAAACCCAATTACAATATCAAGACTTTAAAATGAAAGACATCTTTACATGAAGACCAGAATTTTTTGTAGTTCTCAGATGAGAACCACAAACATCTATAACACAACATAAATAACACTGTATTTTTAGTCCTGTCTTGCTAAGCTAGGATATAGAATCTGAAACAAAAGTAAATAGAAATTGCCAGGTAAAAGAAAGATGACAGTTGTAGAGTCCAGTATTTTATTTCAATAACCTTGTATTTTTAGTCCGTAAGCGAGGAACTATAGATGGAGGATCTTCAGGAGTTGTTAGCATCATAACTTGACCATCTGGAAAGAATCTCAAATACCTGCAAAAATATAATTAAACAGTACAAACCTAGAAAACATATCCTTTTAATGTTGGGTTTTGTGTTTTGGTTTTGTTTGGTTTTGTTTTTAAATCACAGGATGTTTCTCAGAAGGATATAGAACTGAATAGGTAATATGATTGGAAAACACATTTCTTCATACATGATGTAACACAAAAAGGATATCAGAAATCAAGAAAGTTTTAAAAATTAAAAGATCAACATATGATGAGTTACGAAAGAGAGCAGAAGTTCAGGAGTTTTGTCACCTCTAACCAAAGCAAGAAGGCTACCCTGGAATCAAAACTGACCTCGACTAAGTTTCACTGTTCCTAGCACTGATACAGACAAATGCAACAAAGTCTTAATTACTGCATCAGCACAGAACGGGCAAGTCATGCAGACTTCTTCAGATTCTGGAATCTGATCAATTTTTCCTGTACTCAGACACTGAGCTGGTGTTTGTGAGACTATAGAAAGAGCCATGAGATTCAGTAAGTCTGATCAACAGCCTCGGAAGGGACAGCAGGATGGAACAACAGAAGCTGGGAACAGCAAGATGAAGAACAGCAGAAAAACAAGACTGAGGAAACAAATGGCAAGGTATCTGCAGCAAGTTGAGAAAGCCCAGTCTCTTGATTATTTACAGTTGGTTACAAATAAGTAAGAAGACAGTTACTGTATCATCACTTGTTTTTTTCTGCTGCTGAAAACAATTATTATACTAGAAATGTCAAGTAGAAATGATGTGGGGAAAGAAACCCGTGGACAAGTATTACTGATGTTACTGTTTGTTTTATCCACATGAAATGGTGTTACTGAGGATGAAATGTGTTTCTAAGTCTAATTCTCATAATAAACCCTATTTCTTAGGACATACTCTCAGAAATAGACATAGCTTTACACACTGTAGTAGTTTCACAGAGTTTTACAGAGTGATTAATGTTTGTGTTATCAAGGGCTGGATTTAAAGAACTTAAGAGAGAGAAACATTTCACTCACTCATTGTACTAGAGTTCTACCTGTAATATTCCACTTGGTGCCACGCTCTATAGAAACCATCAAGAGATTGTTCTCCTTGACGTATGTATTTTGTCTTGCTGACATATACACCTACAGGGAAGGAAAATATAGATACACAAATAAAAATTAAGGACATAAAATATTTAAGATTTAAAAACCCCCAATAATCTAAAGCTTTTGAGATTACTTTTGTTAGCTAAAAACATGAAAGTTTTTATTTTTTGTCTCCTGCACCCTTCCCTTCTCTTTACAGATATTCTACAGATTCAAAAGCCAAAAAAATTCAGATTAAGTCTAACATCTTAAACATCAAATCCACCTGACTTCTTCTGTCAAAGTTACACGCAGTAAAAAAGCTCAAAACTATTTTCAGAAGTACACCTTACCATCAAATCGAACGCGGGGCCTTTCCAAAAACATCTCCCTCCAGGAAGAATATGGAACAAGTTTATTGCAGCTCCTGCCCCATATCTTCAAACAGACTTGATGCCAGATTTCAGGATCTCTAGTGAAAGTGAGAAGAAAAGCAAACCCCGTAACTTTCCTGCAAGCAGTGTTTAGCTTTTACATAACACATTCCATTATTTCATTAGGATGCAGCTGAAAGAAACTTTTTTGAATGGCAGTCGCTTGTAATTTAAAATCATTGACTAATTTACTTAGTTCTGGAGCATTTGAAAGCCACTTTCCCCTCCCGCTGAAATTCAGGAGCACAATGCCATTTTCAGTCGAATCCAGAAAGACATTTCAGCAGCCTGGCACTTCTCTGTGTGGCCACACGAGGATGACATCGCAACAGGTATTATTTTGGAGACCTCGTAACTCTGACTTTCAAATAAGGTAGAGCAAATACGACTTTAAGCAACATTTTTTATTGCATGGAAATAATCTATATAACATACCAGTTAGCAGTGTATTCAAAAGTTGATTAGCACTGTGAGGAACATAATATGAAAACTGCCCTACATGGTCCTTTTAGCAGCCTAAATGCAAAAAAACCAGCCAACTAAAAAAAAAAAAAAGCCTTTCCTACGTCAGCAATTTTGCTCTACAGATTTATTATCGACCTCTGCATACTGTTTACATATGCTTGAGCATTAAAAAGCTCTTTTTTATTTCTTAGAGTGGAGAGAAGCTACACTCTAAATAACTTATCTACAATACCTGGCACAAATGTAAAATCCTCGACAAACAAGAGACAATTGCTCTAATGATCTTAAGTCCAAGTCACTCGAAACCACCCATCGGAAAATGTACATTAGTACTTCCATAGGCAATACTGCAAAGAGAAAAGAAACGCTTGTTAGATGGCAACCTGTAAATCAGGAGGTTATCTAAAATTCCTGTTGTGACCATTACCGAAGTCCTGATTTCCCATAAAAAAATTCTACTTTTTCAAACTGTAGCCAGATGCCAGGGAACAAAAACGAATAAACCCACTTAATTTTAAAAGTCACTATACATTAGAAAAGAGTCAAATAATGAAAGAACAAAAAATCAAGAGCTGAAAGTGCATTATGGTAAGACGGTGGGATAAAACATAGTTTTAGACCACAGATATCCACACCTGGGAAGTGTTATACCAAAAATTGCACACAGACCTTGCACATCCTCAGCTTCAAATTGACCCAGTGTGTAACATCACCTCAAAGCACACTGCTTTTGTGTGACAAGCTGAACGAACTTGGGTGAGGTTCAGTATTTAATAGGAGGTCCTGAAAACAACCTCTCCACTCTGAAACTGAGACAACATCACTCTGTATCGTGTGGCACAGGTCTAGTGATTGAAAATGGAATCACACAGAATTGTCACGTTGAAAGACTTTTCCTAATGTGACACAAGATAATGACAGAACACTCCTTGAAGCACCACAAGATTATACGACCCTTTTCCTAGCATTAAAAGCTCAGAGACAAAGCCCTGGTAAATTAAGTCAATATTCTAATAATGTTCTGCTTCCTAGGTTTCCTCTGTTGTTTCAGTTGGGTAGAACCTTGTTTACTAATCTTACTCCATCAGGAATTACACTTCATTTATTTTCAACTACTGCTGCTTTTCAGAGCCTACGGCTTGAACTGCACCACCACATGCGCTTAAGACTTGATTTTACTCAGTGTAGCTGCTCTGAGATCAAACGGAAAAAAATAGCCGAGTGGCACTGATGTACATTAAACAGCAACTAGCTGTAACTACTGTGGTAGAGTCTGCAATTTAATAGAGTTCTGATTTTAGTAAAAAACCACGTTTCTTGAAGAACAGTGTTGCTGCACTCCCACAAATCCAATGAGACTGTTTTTGATAAGAAATGTGATGAAATTTAAGTTTCACCTTTCAGAATACTAGCGTGATAAAAAGTACATACACCTCACTGGGCACCAGTTTCTGTATTCATTTAACACACATCTCGTTGCATGAATCTCAGTCAATTCTATGTTTTATTATTGAGAAGTCAGAAAATTGTTATATTGCTTGTATTTTTACTAATGTAAAAAAACAAACAAACAAAAAACCACTCAGCTATGAAAAATTGCTCATATACTAGGGAACGGAAGTAAATACAGTGTGTTACATAGCAGAGGTCTGGTCCTGTCCTGTACCAAGGGTTAACCAGTATCTTAAGATTCTGAACATAACCAGTATCCTAAGATTATGAACATCAATAAAATGTAAAATGGAACATGGCAAATCAATTCAGACAAATCTGCTGCTTCATGTAGTTTTGGTTTTCCTTGGCTGCTGAGATCTGCAACTGCTGCACCGCTGTGATGACCTAGAGGGATCTAACTTCTGAAGCAGACAATATGATTTTAACAGTTTTCTTTCTGCTACAAAAGAGCGGGTAAACAAAATGCTGCAACACAGGACTGGCAGGAAGGCAGAAAATAAAACTAGAAAGAGACTAAGATTGCTGCTCAAGACAGATCATTTTATAGTAATGTCTGCAACATCTTGACTTTGATGGAAATAAAAGAAATTATGCTTACCCAAGTGTACAATGCCACAGTTGTTAAAATAAATGCAATTAAAAAATCCTGTTTCCTTTATATTTTGACTCAAACAGCTTGCTACATCTAATTTATTTTCCTTCCTTAAGCAGAGCAGAGGAGATCAAGCCAAGATTTCCAAGAGCAACTGATAATTCAGGATGCAAAAGACACATCCTTTAGAGATGTCTCATTTTAAGAGAGTTCATAGCTTATATACACTCTCTATGATTTAGAGCTCATAAGGAAGCCTCAGCATGACTGTCCCAGAACTGAAGCATTGAAAATCAGTAACCTTCAAAAGCCTTTCTAGCTACATTATACAGGTTGCTGAAGCTGAAAATGTTTGTTGTAAGAATCAGTTCAGAACACAAAATGCAAAGGTGCATATTGTTCATAGACCAATTGTCTCTCATTGACACTTAAGAATTATAATAAATATTTGCAAATCAAAACAAAAAAAACCACTACATTTCATTTTTTCATACATTAACTGGAAGGAAAACTGGAATACACTTACTTCTGGAAGCCTGTTCCTGGATGTTGCTACTTCTAAGTATGATGCTGATCCTCAAAAGTTCTACTTAGTAGTAGTACTACGTGAAAAAGTTTGCGTGACAAAGGCAAAATCATGTATGAGAAAAAGATCTGTTTAGTTAGTTGGTGATCTTTTTTCCTTTACATCTAACTGTAAATACAGAGATACTGCGCACAGTTCTTTAAAGGTGGCTTTAGAACGAAGGAGGTGTAGACGTGGCACTTCAGGCTATAGTTTAGTGGTCATGGTGGTACTGGGTTGACAGTTGAACTAGATGATCTTAGAGGTCTTTTCCAACCTTAACGATTCCATGATTCTGTGTTTTAATAGGATGAAATATCCGTACTGATTCTGCCTCTGAAGCCTTGCAGCGTATCTTAACTCATACCTGAGATATGGGTCTGGCTGACATCAACCTCAGGCTGACAAAGCTTGACCGAAGATTCCTGAAGAGTTAACTGCTGCTGGAAATCCGACAGGAGATCGGCCATTTTGTCATCCTCTTTGTTATCCTCAACACTAGGAAAGAGGGAGTGACAACACTGTGATACCGGACAAAACACACCAACAGATGTCCTTACCTTGCCATCAACCCGCTCTCCCGCCCTCAGTCAATACAGTTGGTTCCTGTATGTTTTTAAAGCAACCCCATTGCCTCATATGATAAAACAGTTACTGCAGTCCTGCTGAGTTCATTTAGATTTTGCTGGAATCCATCAGACAGCAACAACTTTTTCGCTCATTTAAGTCCAATTCCAGTTTCTCTCTGGATTTGAGGGTTCACTGTTCTTAGTGAAGTCACTGAAGAATTGCTGGGCCCCATGAAAAGACAAATCTCATCTTTTACTTTGTCTAAGATAAACCGTATGCAGGAAATAAATTATCATTGATGGAAAATTCTATTTCGTAGTCCTTGTCGCAATGTAGGAAACTGAAAACAATTAAGGGTGGTTTTTTTTTACTCTTGCATTACTCACTGAAGAGTGATCCTCAGTGGGTTTGTTCATCAATAATGAAGGAAAACTTTCCTTTAGGAAAACTACTTTCTACCAATTCTGTAGATAGACAGACATAAAAAACTTCAGGAGAAAGAACAAAATAGCAGAACAGAAACAGTATGCTTGCTACTCATCAGTAAACTTGACAGATTACTAAATGACAGAAGAATATTACTACATTTTTAAAAATTCAAATTTAAGTCGCATGTCATAATACGATCCTTTAAGAGGTGTGTGCTGCCTTCCGTCAAGTAACCATGAACTACACAACTCTCCTCGACCTCATGAGAAAACACGTTCTTTCCCCTGCCTTGGCATGCAAGCTAGCCAAGAGATCTTCTGGTCACTTTTTAATACTATTCGATTCTACTCCAAACAAGCTTAGTAGAATGAGCTGAGAATATAAGCAAGCAGCTTGCAGACCTTTTTTGAAGTATTATAGAGAAGACAACTACATTTGTGTCCGTCATAACTAAGACGATGGTGAGACATTGCATGGAACACATCTTCCTGTGTTTTGATGACTGTGATGGCCAGTCCCAGTACCTACGGGCCACACTGCAAACCGTTTTTTCAAATTGTGCTATTTGTTTTTTCCCACTAAGGCTGTATGAAAGACCTACAACAGTAATGCAGAAAGCAAAACCACCACAACTAGAATCTCTTGAAAAAACACACCTACACAAATACTGCTTTTAAGTAACAGTTAACAGTACTGGCTGGTTTTACCTCACTGCCACGTCGTGCTTGGGACAGTGCAGCAACATTTATAGAAATTAATTAAAATTCATAGAATTATATACATCCAAAAAAACCTTCAAGATCATTGAGTCCAAACATAAACCTAACAACACCAGGGCCATCACCAAACCATGTCCCGAAGGACCACATCTACACCAAGGATGGGGACTCAAACACTTCCCTGGGCAGCCTGTTCCAATGCTTGACATCACTTTCAGTGGAGAAATTTTTCTTCGTACTCAATTCAAATCTCCCCTGTCACAACTTGAGGCTGTCTCCTTTTATTGCCTGTTACACAGGAGAGGGGACGTATATCCACCTAACTACAACGTTCTTTCAGGCAGTTGTAGAGAGCAATAAGGTCTCCCCTCAGCCTCCTTTTCTCCAGGCTGAACAACTCCAGTTCCCGCAGCTGCTCCTCCGAAGACTTGTTCTCCAGGCCCTTCATCAGTGTTGCCCTTCTCCGGACACACTCCAGCACCTCAATGTCTTTCTTGTCATGAGGAGCCTAAAACTGAACACAGCCTTTGAGGTATGGCCTCACCAGTGCTGAGTAAAGGGGGACAATCATTTCCCAGGTGCTGCTGGCCACATTATTTCCGATACAGGCCAGGATGCCATTGGCCTTCTTGGCCACCCAGCGACCCTGCTGGCTCATGTTCAGCCGGCTGTCCCACCGCAG
>NW_009724586.1:0-9562 GCF_000703405.1 Apaloderma vittatum | reverse complement strand
GAACCTCAACCAACTGGCCTCGGTGCATCAATCCAGCCTGACTAGATCCCTCTGCAGAGCCTTCCTACCCTCCAGAAGATCAACTTAGCATCAGAGAGGCTTAATGGAGTAGAGAAAATGATGCTAAAATAGGAAAAGAATCCTAAGAAAAACAGCATTTTTATGTGACTGTAGTTTATCATCCAATATTTTCCCTAGTGGACAAACACACAACAAACATTTCATGCTAACATTGTATTCAGAAACTGAAGTAAGGGATGCAAATAAAGGACTTAGTTCATCTTAATCTCTTTTATACTGAGTTAACAACTGCACTGAGGCTGTACCGTCCTGGAGCAACAAGACTGAGCTAGTAATACTACACACACACACGGCTACACTTTCCTCTTTTATTCTCAGTATTAAAACTCCTGATCTGTAGTTATCATCATCTACGACTGCTGCCAGTAAGCAGTGAACTGGGGAGCTCTGTTTCATAAGCTTGTCTTCACTACACTATGTGAGTCGTAACAGAAGTTTTAGGCCCTAAGCCAAATCCTGTCCTCAAACATAAGCCTCAGGCTCAAGTTAGGCCAACCTTAAGCTGCTACCTCTGGTGTGTTGAGGCTGGGAGTATTCTTACGCTTGTAATGATGAAAGACTACTCAGATGACAACCTACGGGCTTCTAAATGTGTTGCTCTGCTTATAGGAAAGGCTCCCATCCGGCTGTGCTAGTCAGCACAAGAATAGTAGCACACTTCCTCGCTTAATTGTGACACTTATTCTGTGACACAAAGCTTTTACTAATCAATCTTTTTGCCATCCACAATTTGGTAGATGATCTGAAACATGTAACTCCTAAGTCTGAAAATCAGAAGTCAAAAGTAATTAAGTGAATGATGTTTCTTCTTTAAGTAACAAGGTAACTCGTTGTAATTCTTCCACTGGAATTTAATTAGCTCCAAACAAGCCTGATACCTTCTTTGAACTACAGTATAAAGAAGTCCTTCTTGGCCTGATGCATTTGTAAACTTTCTGTGAAGTAGACTATTCAAATGACAGCAGACAAGTTTTCCACATGACAAGAGACTTACAGCTCCGTATCACAGTAGAGCATTCATATGCTTTAGAAACAAAATTTAAAGTTTCAGTACTTCTATGCAGTAAATTTTCACACTTACCACCTCTTTCCAACTCCATCACCATCTGGGGACCGTGTATAGGTGATCTTAAACTCTATGTCAGGTACTAGCTGCATAGCTAGACGGTAAAACTTGATGGCTGAAAATAAAGGTTTATTGTTTAAACGTGTCTGATGCCTATACCAGCTTATCAAAGCAAGGATTTTTTTTCAGAGAGATGGCTTCAGCTAAAAGCACTAAAAAGGTGAAAAACGCCTTTGCCTAGTAAATCTTACTTAGTCTAAACTGATTAGGTTTAAATTCAGTACACGCCAGAGGAATATTAAGTACCTATTTTCAAAACTAAAATCTTCATGTATTCTTTCAGAATAAAGAGCACTCTCACGTGTTTCAGCTTTTACAGATTTACCTTAACTACTACAATTATGGAGCACAAAATTTTACATTAAAACATTACAAAGTCCTGATTTCATTTGTTGCCCAGCACTTACAAAGCTTTCTCAACAAGGTGTAAGGATTTTAGGCATTATATTCATAAGTAACCATGAGGAACATCAAGGAAAATTTGAAAGATGATGCAGGTACCTTAAATCCCCAGTATAGTAGAGATGGTCATTCAGACATAGACAACATTATAGAGGTGAGAAAGACAAAAAAAATATTGTTTTAATTTTACAGCTTCCACAACAGACAAGTAAATTTTGCTGTGGCAAAACCCTGGAACCTACAGAAGGCACAGAAGTAAAACAGTGAGCCTGAGGAACCTGACTGGAGGAAAGCAGCCTTTTCAAAAAGCTACGTAGGAAGCACAAGACTAGAGGGCATGAAGAAAAACCTGAGAGATTGTATTTCTTCTAACACCCAGAGAAAGTACTTCTGCCTTTAACACTTCAAAGATGCCACAAACTCCAGGGAGAGTAACAGCCTGAGGAAAATCACCTTGTGGCAATGAACTCTTATATATTTAAGCTGCAGAATGTCTTTCTTCCAGGTCAACTCTGTGGATCCTTAAGTGGATTCATTCTATGTACATCCAGTCTGTTTTAATACTGGTATTAAGATCATGTACATATTTATGTGTCTCTTTGTATGTCCACATAGTGACAGATCAGAGGGCAACTCTCCCTTAAAAACAAAACCCGAAATAAAACATCAGTGAGTTTGGAGCTCAGAATGTGACACGCTGATTCTGAGAAGCCGGAGTCTGGCACAAGCAAGCGCTCCTATTTCCGTGAGTTCGTGTGAGGGCCACTGACTGACAAGTGCCACCCCTTGGCTGCTGAGGATGAAGCACACCAGCACCCAGCTGAACAGAGATCAGTCTCAACGTCAGCATTTAATCTTGCAGCAACCCCTGTACTGTACTTAAACATGAACTAGTTGCTGCATATAACTTGTGGCCCAAACGTCAGGTATCAGCACATTTCAGGAGCAGGCTGAAATACCACTTGGATTCTGGTGACCTGGGCCAGGTCAGCAAACAGAACTGTGGTCTGAAACAGATGTCCCAACATGTGCTTGGCAATTCATCTGTGTCTCCTCTGGGACCTTGTCTCTAAGGTTCCATATAGGCGGAGGTGCAGATTTAGTTTTGTCTTTAAGTCTCAAACCACATTCAGCCAAAGAAAAATGGTTAATGGCAATCCAGAGGCCTAAAATACCCTTGTGAATGCACCTCTGTTAGATGTTACTACTTCTCTGCCACTATGTTTAACATACAAGGAGGGCACTCAGGCATATGAAGCTATAACTTGCATTTTACATACACAATGCTTAAATGGACTGCTTTCCTCGTGGTTTTTTTAAATTTTCTTGGAAACGGTTTGTATGAATGGAAGGAAAACTCCCGTGGTGGAGTGGAAATTTGGTTGTTGAGTTCAGGAGCTTCCAGAGTACTCTCAGTTTTGCATATCTTAACATATTTTGCACCTGCACTTTAATCCTCTGATGGATGAGCAGAATGGCTAGCACTTACATTCTGTGTTTCTTTTTTTTTAATAAAAGAAACAGAAAACTGTTATCTCCACTGCTGACCTACAGCACCTGGGGTTAAGACAGGCTTCTTACTCTCTGTATTCTGAAAACTAAGTAGGAGGAAGAAAACTCTGAATTTCCATTTTTACTAATGCTGATAGGAAGAGGGCAAGCAAGCTAAGCATCTTAAATATTTATGGGAAACCTCACAAAATAAGACTACCAGATTTTAACATTCACTTCAGGAATTCTTAAAGAAGCTATGCTAGCATGCCATGTAAATAATAAAGGAAAAACAACCCCAAAGAACCAAAAAACAAAAAACATTCTATGGGTTAAGTACTTCTGTTCAAAGTGGAATGAAGAAAACTGTGAGCACAGGAGATATAGTATATTACCTTGATTAATTAGTATGCTTATTTCATGTTACAAAAGTCATATAAGGAAGCATACCATAAGAAGCAGCAATCCAGTGCTTCATTAAATTGCTGGATTTCGAAATATTGCCATTCTGTCTGAAAGCGAGACATTCTTTCCTTGGTCTCACTTTAAACTCAGCTCAACCTTAGAACTGTGATATGATGGTTCCTTTCATAGCAAGTTTTTTTGCTTATCCAAATAATTGAACTCTTGAACTACTATTTGCCTGAAGTTTAAATTCATTGGCATCATGCAGTCTTGCACATAAATCAGTGTTAAGACTCCTCTGCTATAAAGGTGTTCATTGTAGACTTCCATATTACCTTCATAAAGGGCCCCGTTTTGTTCTTCTTCCACTGCCTTCAGGAAAAGTTCTTTTGCCTGCACAACAAATTACACTTCTTAAATTCCTTACAAATACAAGCACGGCCTCACTTGACTTAGAATTATTTTTCATCTTACCTACTGTACCCTATATGAAGGAGATGAACCAAATAATTCCATAAATAGAGTGAGAGGATATATTCACGTGCTACAAGCCATAACTGAAATTCCCAATCAACAAACTATCCACGATCCTGCCACTCACCCTTTAGCTACAGTCCTTCAGAAAGCACGCTGGGAAGGTGATGTGAAGCTAAGCATGGAAACCAGAACAATCAGTGTAGGATTATGGAAAGATATTAGTATGGAGACAACAGGTTAATCACCTCTGTTGTTTCTCCAGATTTAGTTCACCGTTAGCTTTTAGCACAGTTATACTGTAATACTAACACACACACACAAAAAATCTCAAAATTATACATCCATTTTTGGGTACCTTTTCCTCTTTTGCTATCTCCTGTTTCCCTCTGGCATCTACAGACTTTACTCCAGGTCCTCTTGAAGATGCTCTGCATGGCAGAGGTTCCAACCCACTAGAACTCATACCTGGGGCAAGCTCAAACATCCACTGAGCTCTGAACATCTGGAGCTCTGCCTAAAAGATTCAATTTATTCCAATTTAGTATTATACATTCAGACAGCACACGTTCTCAGGAGAAATTGTAAAGTACAAACACAAAAAAAGAATTTCAAAACTATGTTTAGGCACAAAGAGTTATGTTTATGTTATGTTTGGCCATAGAGAGTTAGCAATTGTTTTACAGTAAATTAAAAGAAAATGTGCACAAGTACTTGTTCAATCTCATTTAGTAACACCTCAGAAGAAAAATTTATCTTTCAAGAAGTGGTTGTTAGTACTGCGGTCATGACCTAAGAGTCCATGGAAAAACATTCTTTCTAGACATGATGTTTGTTCTTGTTCATGCAGAGTTATCTTAACAAAGAAGCCAATTAGCTCTTGAAAATAATATTTAGAAAACCTTATTTTTTTGTACACGAGCACACTAAACTTTATGACAATCAGGGCTGTTATTTATATAACATACAAATAAGAGCTTACACTCTTTTCTCTTTCATAAAGAAAGGACTATGTTCCGTGAAACATGACAACTTGTAACTCTTGCCATGCATTTTTTTTAGCATCTTTGAAGTTACACTTTACCCATCTCTTGCACTCATTGTGACTGCTGGGGAGGAACTACATAGAAATCTAGTATTGGAAGAGAACATGCTTCTCTGTTTTCTGCTCCAGAAGAGACTGACAACTTAAACCAGAATTGTATCCATGTAGGAACTGCTGTCTGATTTATGCAGTTCTTTAAAGAAATTTAAAATCTGCCACAAACTTTCTTTTAATCTACACGGATAACTGAAGACTGAATCTGACACTCGGAACACAATGCAAAACCCATCTATTTCATTTTTGGAGGGGCTGACAGATCAAGCATTTGTCAGATCAACAAATGTGTGGTAAGTAAATGAACATTAACTAATGCAGCTTAAATCACAGAAGTAATAAGATTGTAAAAAAAACACTAGCATGAGACACATACCTGAAGATTTGCTTCACCAGATCTTTCACTGTCATCGGTTCTTAACAAATCAGAGTGACAATCTTCTTCAGCTTCTGCCTAGTAGAGATTATAAAATGATTATGAAGTCTGCATAAGTCCCTACAGCACATTCTCAAAGCACAACCGTCATGGACACACATTAAAAAAATATTTAAGCATACTCTCCCTTTCCCCATCCTATCCATCTATCCCACCGATCAATCTTAACTGTTGATAAAAATTGATCTAAAAATTAGTGGTATTGTTTGCGCTTCTCTAGTAACCCAATGAAGTTGGGCTTTGCATTTTGGTCACATCAACCCAATGGAGATCAGTTATGCATCACTTGAAGGTTTACATGCACCAGTACATTGCCATAAAACCTGAAAAAATAATGGCTAAGTCAAAGCATAGAAACAAAGCTTCAGTATTAAATAGTAAGTATGCTTCATACCAGAAATTAAAATTTAATCACTGTCTTCTCATTGTACAGATAACTGGTAGCTTTGCCTTGTTTAATATTTACAAAAGCACAAAAAGACTAGTGCTTTGAGTAACAATAGATACTTTACAAAAACTATGGGACAGTACGGGCAAACACAAAATCTTGATGTGGAACTAAGCAAGAAATGTACTGAAAAAGAAAATAAAAAGCTAGCATGAGACAAAGACAGCTGGTTTTATTTACAGTACTGCTGTGAGACAGGTTAAACAAGTAAGACCTTTTACTAAACTTAACAGTGCTCTACACAGGAGTTAGACAGCTAGTTCAAGAGCAAAGCTTAAAAAGACGCAAATAAATTCTCATTGCGAAATACACTGACATTTATGGAGTCTATACTAAAACAAAGGAAAACTAATTCTGAGCATCGGGAACAAGCCACTACAATGACAACAGCAGCAAGATGTCAGTAAGGGGGAAAAATTTCAACGAAGACGTTTGTTTCAAGTTCTTCCTGCAGCTGAAGCATCCCAGTTTTTCCACCACCCTGTGCTGAAATTCACATCTGTAGCTCCCTAAGTACATAACGCAAAGCAAGATTATAAGAAGATAACCCTGGCATTAAGATTACAAGAACTATTTACGGAAGTTTCATTTCCCACTCCTTCCTATTGCAGATAGTGCTCAAAGATTTCAAGTGACATTCTGTCAGGGAGATTCTGCCCAGTTCTTGTAGAGAAATCTCTATCTCCTGCACAATCAAAGCATTCTCGTATTCAGAAAATTTATGGAAGTTCATGATTTATCTACAGAACACTGGCAAACATGATGGGAGAGCAACGTGTAATCTCTTCGTCTCAATAACAAGCACCACCCTGGAGTTCAGCTGTAGCACTTGTCGCCGGCTCCCCAAACGACCACAAATTTACTGGCCTGTCATCCATAAACATGTTTTCACTGATGTCTCAGTCAATTTAACTTTTACAATTGATAATGTAGACTGTGTTGGTTGGTTAAAGAAAATAGATGGTGCATCTTAGTTAGAAAACAGGTAAGCTAGAACCCTCTGAAGCGCTAGCAGCATCAAATCTTGAGCACGGAATAAATAACTTAGAAGTTTCGTGGGTTTTGTTTCCAGAATTTGATTGCAGGCAGTTAATGTCCTATAAATTACAGCAGTCCTAACATGTTATTTTAGCATCCGGGGGTTACATCCATGCTGGCCAAATGGAGACAGCCCAGGAGTGAGCTAGCACTGAAATGCACGTCTGTAAGTGCATTATTAAGGCACTGGGCCAACACCACGAAGGCCAACCTCTGCCTGTGCAGAGGGCAAGGCTTCTGGGTTGCAGCTGAATTATGTCCAGTCAGCTCTCAGCCTGGGCAGAAGCAGCCTGGTTTTATCTGAAAAATGCAGGAACTAGGAATTGCTAAACTAAACGCACTATCTTCCTGTGCATAAAGGCACGCCCATCAAAACCTTTAACTCACGAAGTTTGTAAAGAAACTAATATAAAGAGTTAAAAGTTAGAAGGCTATGAAGCTGGCTGAAGTTTACCTCAGGTTCAAAAACTTTTTGTTTCGGTAATCTGTTCATGAGTCTTCATTTTCCTCCTCTTGCTTCTGTTCCATTGCCCTATCTTTCCTTCATTTCTGAGTCACAGCCAGTCACGGTTTGGGATCAACTGCTTCCAAAATGTCATTCCACGCTCTTTAAAACTCCAAACAAAAAATATGCTATACTACAAAGACGTACTCCACAGACTCAAAGCCATCAAAAAAATATCACAAAGTTGATTACAGCCTAAATTTTGACTGTTGTCATTACCTCCTCTAAACTGAGCGCACGTGGGATCTGAAGCCTTTCGTATCAAAGGTTTATCTTCCATCAGCAGTGGCAGCATAAGTGACCATGTCTCCAAATCTGTCAGTAAAGCAATTAATTTACATTGCTCCTATATGGCTAACTGGACTGGAAAATTGATCTCTTATTAACAACCCTTCCACTATTTATTTGATCTGCTGAAATCCTATGGCTTCGCAAGAAGAAATGAGTAAACACGGGTATTGCTGGATCTTCACTAGCAGACAGCTCGTGCGACTGCACCTAAAGCAGGTTATAACTTGTAAAAACTGGCTCCTTGTCCCCACTATGACAATGTTTAAATTGTAGTTATAATTTCTAAAGTACACAGAGCACTGAACTATAACTGCTACTTAGAGGATAAATCTAGTCTGCTCATCTTTATGCTGATGCTACAAGTCAGCTGTCATACGGAACAGCGACTCTACCCTGCTTGAAAGTGAGACATCCTTAGTGTGTACTGATCAGCTCAGATAATTCTCCATGGGAAAAGTGGCAGCCAATCAAGCCACCAAAAGGTCAACATGTCAAAAGTAAACATCTGGATTAGGCTGTGACCTGTAAAAAGAAGTCAGCTGAGATTTGATTTTGATTAGTTTGTGAAGCTTTTGAAATCATTTGCCAAACGCAAAATTAGTTTATTTGCATGGCTTACTTTGGTTTTGCAATCAATAATTGCATGCTGATTTCCTCCGAGCACAGTGATTGCTTACTGAACTGTCTGCAATGCCAAGTCCTTTAATAGTTCAGATCTTTGCTTCAGGAAAATAAAGCCAACATCAGAAACGCTTCAAAGTTGACTGCCACAAGTTGAACAGGACTACATGTGAACTGCACAGAAGTAAAGCGGCAGCAAGCACAACATCATGAAACAGTGACTGACAGCTAACATTCTTCTTGGGTTTACAAGGAAATGAGGAAATTGCTCCATTCCTCTGTCAATGCGTCAGAAGCAACACTCTGTTCAAAAATAAGAGCTTTAATCATGGTGGTAAGGTGTTTTCATAAAACCATAGAATGTTTTGGGTTCGAAGGGACCTTTAAAGGTCATCTAGTCCAACCCCCTGCAATGAGCAGGGACATCTTTCACTAGATCAGGTTGCTCAGAGCCCCATCCAGCCTGACCTTGAATGTCTCCAAGGATGAGGCATCTACCACCTCTCTGGGGAGCCTGTTTCAGTGTTTTACCACCCTTATCAAAAAAAAGTCCTCCTTCTATCTAGCCTAAATCTACCTACTTATAGTTTAAAAACACTACCCCTTGTCCTGTTGCAACAGGCCCTGCTAAAAAGACTGTCCCCATCTTACAATCCCCTTTTAAATACTGAAAAGTTGTGACAGTTTCCCCAGAGCCTTCTCTTCTTCAGGCTGAACAACCCCAGCAGTCTCCTGGATGATATAAATGGTTTAACTCTGAACGATCAGGTTCTCATCATGGATACCTGGATCTCTATTGAGGGGCAGTCAGAAAAGCAACGTCGAACCAAACAATACCTCTGATATGTTAAACCACAAACTTACCTGAGTTTAGTCTGTTAAACCACAAACTTGGATGAGTTTGTTGTTTAACATATCAGAGGTATTGTTTGGTTCGGCCCACTGAGCCGTTTTACAACTACCAAGTGCCTTTATGCCATATGTTTTTTTAAGAGAAAAAAAAAAAGAAAAAAGACAAAGGTAGGGTACGCTCATGGGTGATCTCTCTGGGTATAGATCGATCGATCCTGAACCAAGCAGCCCCACTCATCGGCCTAAAACTCCCAGCGGCAGGCGCCCGCTGGCATCTCCCTGCGGCGCAGTCA
>NW_009724585.1:1805-14503 GCF_000703405.1 Apaloderma vittatum | reverse complement strand
GAGCCCGCGGAGCCGGGGATTTTCTCTGATCTGGGGTTATTTTGTTCGCCCTTCAGGACATCCAGCACACGGAGGAATTTCTTATCAAGCCCGAGTCCCGGATCGCTCAGCTGGACACGTCCCAGTGGCCCCTCCTGCTCAAGGTAGAGCCAGTTCTCGAGAACTCGGTGACCCCTCCCAGCTGCTTTTGCCACAGAATCACAGAATTGTTGAGGCTGGAAAAGGCATCTGAGATCATCAAGTCCAGCCTATGTCCCAGCACCACCACACGGGAACGACCCGCACCACACGGGCCAGACCGGGGCACTAAGTGCCACATCCAGCCTCTCCTTAAACCTCTCCAGGGACGGTGACTCCCCCACTGCCCTGGGCAGAGCATCCCAGTGCCTGAGCACCCTCTCCATGAGGAAGGGCTGCCTGAGATCTAACCTAAACTTTTCCTGACGCAGTTTCAGGCCGTGCCCTCTTGTCCTGTCACTGGTTGCCCAGGAGAAGAGCCCAACCCCCACCTGACTACACCCTCCCTTCAGGCAGTTGCAGAGAGTGAGAAGGTCCCTCTGAGTCTCCTCCTCTCCAGGCTGAACACCCCCAGCTCCCTCAGCCTCTCCTCACAGGACATTCCCTCCAGTCCCTTCCCCAGCCTCGTTGCTCTCCTCTGGACCCGCTCCAGCCCCTCAAGATCTTTCTTGAAGTGAGGGGCCCAGAACTGCACACAGGCCTTACCAGTGCTGAGCGCAGGGGCAGAATTACATCCTTACATCTCCTCTCCCGGCACAGGCCCACAGGGATGCACAGCTCCTCCTTTATGTAACCGTGCTGCTAAGAACCAGCATGTGTGGCACAAAGCAGGCAAACCCTCTGCCTGCAGAAATCACGTTACAAAATGTGTCCAGCACTTCCATTTGTGTGATTTCTTCCTAAGTTTGCTGTAAAGAGCACACCAGGTTTCTTCACCCATTTATTTCGATCTGGCAGTGCCCTGTGGTCCGTGTAGATTTCCACGTTGCTTGTGCTGAGTTTCTGGGTTTATCCTGTATTGTAAAGGTTGGCATTTTGCTGCTTTCCTATCTATTTCAGTGCAGGACTTCCTTTCTGTAAAATATTTGTTGTGCTTTTGTTGGGTCATTTTCATTTTGGAAGCAGCTCTTTTAAACGTACAGGTCGGATGATGTGTCACCAGGGAGATGTGCCGGGACAAAGCAGTGTTGAAAAGAAGGTGAGCTGAAGAAAATCTCTAACTTTTGCTTTGATTTTCTAGAACTTTGACAAGTTAAATGTGATGACAACACACTACACACCTCTTCCTTCCGGTGCTAATCCCCTGAAGAGAGAGATTTCAGACTATGTTAGGTGAGTGCAATAAGGGCCTGAGTGGTTTATTTTTTTGCACAGTTAATACCTTAAAAACATTTTGTGTTCTGGATTCACCTTGCACCTTTCTGCTTGACTTCGTGTGTTGCTGCTAACCAGTAAATGTCTAACTAGGACCTGCAGGTGACTTGCTGTAAGATTTGCGTTGTTCTGAGTTTGTGGCTGGGCTCTGGACAGATGTGCAAACACTTCAGGAATTCCCTGGGGCCTTACGGAAAGTCCTTTGGCCTGCCAGGCTTTGAGACTGCTTGGAATTTGTAGCATTTATTTTGGGGAGAATTCTTTGGGTGTGGAATATATCATGTGATGCTTACAGATTATCTGGCTGTATGGAAATACATTTCTTCAGCCACGTTTGTCGTGCCTGCAGAGTTTTTTGTGCTCTTGCTGCGTTTGCCCCGATGCTTAGCTCCTACTACCCATTGTCTTGCACTATAGGTCTGGCTTTATTAACCTCGACAAACCTTCCAATCCGTCTTCCCATGAGGTGGTTGCGTGGATCCGACGCATCCTTCGAGTAGAGAAGACGGGGCACAGTGGCACCCTGGATCCTAAGGTGACTGGGTGCCTCATTGTGTGCATTGAGAGGGCGACACGACTGGTCAAATCTCAGCAGAGCGCAGGTACGTTTCTTGCCTGGGACCATTTAAGTAACTGGGGAGCTGCAGAGTTCTACTGGAGGCAAAACGGAGATTTCTACTCGTTGAAAGGGGTTATTCTTGGTCTTCAGTGCCTTGAGCTTAAGCGTTGCTTATCTTTGTGACACCAAGCTGGAGAGGGTGCCTCCATGCTGTCACCAGTTATTTTATTTATTGCTTCTCTGCGGCTTGTGCAGTTTTAAGTCAGTGAAAATGCTTCTGACAGACGTTTTGGTGCTAACTGAACTCACAGCCTTGGCCTCCAGCAGCCTAGCAACATAGAAGTTGATGAAAAAAATAAACATAAGCTTCTTTTGTTGGAAGAATAACCAAGAGAAGTGCTCACAAAAATTTTGGGGCTCTGTGGATGTGTGGCTGTGAAGCAGTGTGGACCTTGAGGGCAACATTAAATGCAAGTGGCCACTCCTGACTGCTCTTGTCGTTCTTGCAGGCAAAGAGTATGTGGGAATTGTTCGGCTGCACAATGCAATTGAAAGCGAGGCTCAGCTTGCCAGGGTAAGTCTCGGCATGCTCTCAGCCGTGCTGGCATGTGCACCGTGTTTGGCATCGGTGGGAGGTGAGAGGGTAGGAGCAGAGCTCAGGTGCTGTGTGTGAGGTGATGACGAAGTTTATCCATTCTCTGAGTGCAGCTGTGCTGCCCTCCTGCAGCACCCCGGTTCCTGTCCTAGGGTCTGGGTGCTGCGCGGCCTCCAGACACCCTCCAGTCTCCCAGTGTCCTACTGGGGCTGCTGTGGTGTGTGGCTGGCTGCCTGCAGGAGGGGAGTGGTGCTGGCAGGGCTGGAGCCCCCCTTCTGGGGGCGCTCTGTCCTCACCGAGATGAGGGATGATGTCTGATCACATACTGCCACCTGATGGAAAAGCCCAGCTCTGCTTACTGGCAGCAGGAGTAGCATTTTGAGCACAGCACTGCTTCACCTTGGCTTTATTTAATATGTCATCACCAAATTATGATGAGCCTTGTGGCTTCTCTGGTGTTGCTGGAGAGCCCAAGGTGCTCCTGCCTTAGGGCACAAGGGTGAGCTCTTCTTTCTTCTACCTTCAGGCAATAGAAACTCTGACGGGCGCGTTGTTTCAGCGACCACCCCTCATTGCTGCTGTGAAACGACAACTGAGAGTCAGAACCATCTATGAGAGCAAGCTGGTGGAGTACGATCCTGAGAGAAGATTAGGTAAAACACGGCTTTCCTGCCTTCTCCCCGTTACACTGACAGCTGCTGAAGTGTCCTGGGAAATGAGCTGCTGCTTCTCCTTGTCATATATCTTAAGACCAGAATCCTCCCCACAGTCAGGCAGCAACTGCTTCATGTGTTATTTTGATATGCTGAGAAGCAAATCTTGAAATCCCATCTGTTTTTATTGGTTTTTAATACTGCTGCATCCTTCCTTGGGAGAGCCAAATGATGTCAATTAGATGGCATTAGCACTCAGTGCAAAGATGACCTTCATCTATCACCCTAAGCTGATGGCTCTGTGAGGGGTTGAGCATACAGCTTCTCTTGGAGGGAGCTTCTAGATGTGGTTCATTTCTAGAAAAAAAAAAAAAAATTAAATATTCTTCTGCCCTGCATTTCAGGTATTTTCTGGGTGAGCTGTGAAGCAGGCACATACATCCGGACGCTCTGCGTTCACCTTGGCTTGCTGCTCGGCGTGGGGGGCCAGATGCAAGAGCTCCGCAGAGTGCGCTCGGGCATCCTGGGAGAGAAGGTAGAGTGGTAGCTCCAACTGCAACCAGCAAATTTGAAATGGTCATAATTACAAGAGCTCCTCTGGAACTGCTTTCTCCTGACGCTGTCAAACTAACAGCAGCTGGGGGCGGTTTTGTGAATAGCCCTGAGAACGTGGGAGCTCTGGCTGTAGGCGACCTGTAACCAAAGTGTTGAGTTCAGGTCAGGGTGTTGCCCCTGTTCTGGTAATTAAGCTTTGGGACAGCAAGTGTCTGAGAAGTGCACTGCGGTGGCTTGAAAGTTTGTTCTGTGCCACCTGTGTTTCTCAGCCTACAAAATGCGAGTTTGCCACGAGTTCAGGCACGTGACCTGTCTGCGTAATGATCTGCAACTCCTTGGTGTCGGGGCACAGTGCAAGGAGTGGGCTTCGTTGAAATGAGCCTGGGAGGTGAAGTCTTGTGTGGTGAACGCTTGGACAGTCTTTTCTGTCTGGTCATTGCTGGATCCTGCTGCTGGTCTGAACTCCAAAACCGATTTCTTTTCTTGCAAAGCAGAAGTGTCACAGTGTGAGTGCTTCCCCACCCATCTGTTCTTTTACCACGGCTGTAATCACTGGCAGTCATTCCTGAATTGGAATTGGTGGTTCATTTAGACTTCTCCTCACTAGTCTTTGCTCTGAAGTCCCAAGTATTTTTTTAAGTCTGGTCATATTTCAAAGTTTCTTTGGGACAGACGTTATCCACTAGATCCAAGTGCTGTCTGAGATTAGGGAGGTTTAGCACAAGTCCGGCTGACCTCAACCTGTTGATGGGAAGTGTTTTTGTCCTTTTTTTTAGCTTGCCTTTTTGATGGTGCTGAGTTGGGCATCTTATTTTTCACTCCCTTTCAGCACACAAGTTGGTGGCTGCTTCCGAGAGTTAAGAGAGGTTGTGTCTTTGCAGGACAACATGGTGACTATGCATGACGTACTGGATGCCCAGTGGCAGTACGACAACAACAAGGACGACAGTTACCTGCGAAGAGTTATCCTGCCCTTGGAGAAACTGCTGACTTCTCACAAGCGGCTGGTCATGAAAGACAGTGCGGTGAGTTCCGGAGAGTTCCAGCTGACGGCTGGAAACTGTGAAGTGCTCTCCTAACTAATGCAATAAATGGGGGTTCAGGATCATGTCCTGACTGCGAGCTGTGTAGAACCTAATATGGACCACGGATCAGCAGTAAGATGCCAGAGCCAAGAACTGAGTGGCAGAGAAGCTGCTCTCCTCCCTTCAGGAGGATGCTGATGGTTATAGATCTGCCTCACGTGTTGTTCGCTGTGATAAGTGCTTTGCTGTGCTTGCTCTTGTCAAACCCCAAGTTTTATCTGGTGGACAATAAGAAATGCTATTGCTGAGACAGCGGTGACAATGGGAAGCTAAAATATTAGAGGCATTTGTTAATTTATTCTCTTAATCGCTTATAAGCTCTCCTGTTCCCTGTGTTTTCAGGTTAATGCCATTTGCTATGGAGCCAAGATCATGCTGCCTGGTGTCCTGAGGTATGAAGATGGCATTGAGCTTAATCAGGAGATTGTTGTCATCACCACGAAAGGAGAAGCTATCTGCCTAGGTATGGAACTCCTTGTTCTTGCTGTGCCCAGCTGACCGCAGAAATAACAGACTGTATTCTGGTGAATGCCCAACAAATGAGTCTTTGTGTGCCGGAGGTTTTAACTAGTGCTTTCTGATGGGAAATGTAAATTAGTACGGCCCTGGGGAGCAGGTGTTGGGCAGGATGTTAAGAAAGAGTGGCTGTACTGGTCCTTGGCAAGGTGCAAAGACTACCTCAGCCTGGTTTCAGCTGCGTGGTGCTTGGGTGTGCTCCACGTGTGAGGTGATGACGAAGTTTATCCATTCTCTGAGTGCAGCGGTGCTGCCCTCCTGCAGCACCCCGGTTCCTGTCCTAGGGTCTGGGTGCTGCGCGGCCTCTGGGTGCTGCCCGGCCTCCAGACACCCTCCAGTCCCCAGTGTCCTACTGGGGCTGCTGTGGTGTGTGGCTGGCTGCCTGCAGGAGGGGAGTGGTGCTGGCAGGGCTGGAGCCCCCCTTCTGGGGGCGCTCTGTCCTCACCGAGATGAGGGATGATGTCTGATCACCAGCTGCCACCTGTCACATCACACTTCCTGAGCAGATCGGTGTAAAAGGTCTGGAGCAACCATTGGCTTCTGTGAAGTAACTCGGAAAGGTGTTTTGTCTTAACCAGGGTCTTCAAAGAAGCTGTGTAGGTGACAGGTGCTTTGTCATGCTGCTTGGTGTTGTGTGGCCTCATGCTCTGCCCAGACCTGTTGGACTCAGGCACCTTGGAGGTGTAACACAGCCAAGCTGTTCTGCCCTGTTGTTTGTACTGCCTGCACTCTGCTCATCTCAGGGCCCTGGCCTGAAAAAGCTTCACTTCTTGGTAGGATTAGTCTCCTAGTTTGGCTCTGCAAGATTCTGGTAGCTGATGAAGGAGCATCACTGTTCTGTTGTGTAGTGATGTGATTCCTTGAGCTGCCTGGAGGTGTTCCAGCAGCTGCTCACAGAGCTCTTCCCCATCCAGTTGGGGTATTGCTCTGGGAACTGGCTGGTCTTGCTCCGTCGCTGGTGTTCTGGTGTAAATGGAGAATGTGGTGCTTCTGGTGTAGTTAACTCCCGACTGACGCACTTGCTGCCTTTGAGCAGGGGAGCTTTCTGAAGTGCTGAACTCTGGTAAGGTTTTGGAGTGAAATGGCACTGGTGCGGGCTGGTGCTTCTCTTTGTGCTGACAGAGGGACAACAAGCTGAACGCAGCAGGTTCCTGCGTCACTGCCGCAGTTCTGCTGTTGAAGAATTAATGAACTCTTTCTGCAGCCATTGCCTTGATGACTACGGCTGTCATTTCTACCTGCGACCATGGCATTGTGGCAAAAATCAAGAGAGTGATCATGGAGAGAGACACGTATCCCCGCAAATGGGGTCTCGGTCCCAAGGTGAGTGGCGACGGGGTGAGGTCGGTCCCAGGGCGGCAGCTGGCATGATGTGGGACGCATCTTCTGCGCCCGTGTCTTCTCCAGGGTCTCGATGTAATTCTGCCGGGCTTTCCCAGCGCTGCAGTGGTGGCACTTCCCACTGCCGGGGCTGTTGCTAGCCCATTGCTGGTGGGAGCGAGGTTTTCTCACCCAATGGAGCCTGAGGAGCTCTACCTGAGTCCCAGCTGGGGCTGCTGCTGTGCTCAGGGGCGGCCTCCTAGGGTCTGTACAGCACCAGCCCTCCTCTGGAAAAGAGCCAGATGATGCGAAGTGGATGACATGAGCACTCTGTGCAGAGATGACCTTCATCTATCACCCCATACTGATGGCTCTGGGGGATGGGTGGGCAAGGAACTGATTTTCCTTCTGCTGCGACTGCAGTGGTGCCAAAATGCGCAAACTGTCTTCATGAGACAATAAATTGGGCCTGAAGGACAGGAGCGGTGGGAACACCTGTTGTTGGGTTCCTTTCCTGTCTCAAGCATGTGGTAGTCCCGGAATTCAGCGGTCACACCTTGGAGTCTTTAGCAAAGCCTTGTATTTGCAGCTGGAGTTGTTCAGCTGAAATGCAACCGGTCACTGAGGTGGAGAAACCCAGTCAAAGATCTGGGCTCTGCAATGTGTGGACTCATCTTGTGCTGCTGCTGTTACTTCCCCTACAAATCAGCCCTTATTTGCTGATGAAGATGTCTCCTGTCTGAGAGGAATGCAAGGGGTGTTTTGTGTGATTTGCTAGAAAGTCCTCGGAGAAGTGTTGAATCAGTAATGCTGTAGTTGTTGGATTGGCTTGTTCCTGTATTACCTTGAAGGGCTGAAGCCCCAGGGAGGATTTCTCCCTGGAGCTGCATCCTGACTGGCTGAATGTTGCTCTCAGGCCAGTCAAAAGAAGATGATGATCCAGAAGGGTCTGTTGGACAAGCATGGGAAGCCCAACGAGAGCACACCGGATTCCTGGAAGAAGGACTATGTGGATTACAGGTGGGTTCAGGGTATGTGGCTCCCGCATGGTGGATAGAGGGGGAGCCCTATGCATCAAGGGCTGGGCTGAGTGCTGCCTTTTATGCTTGGAGCATGTAGGCCTGGCCCAAGGCTGTCGGCTGTCTGGACCCGTGGGGTGCAGTGGCATTTCTTGCAGTCCCAGAGAAACGCACTGCTAGTGGGCAGCACTGCAGGGAAAGGTCCTGAGCAGACGGTTATCCCTTTCTAGCCTATGCTTGTGGTTTTAGAGGGAGTCAAGTCTGCTAAATTAAATGGGAGACACCTTGCTGTTTATCCAGCCCAGCTGGTCCTGGTGCAGGCTGCGGGTCTCTCCCACACCACCCTCCCCGCTCAGCCCCTGCTGTGGGTTATGGAGTCCTTGCGAGGGAAACAGCGCTTTGGGCTTGTACAGAGCAGCGTGAAGCAGTGGCCACCCTGCTCAGCCTGGGAATCTTCTCTTTCAGAGATGCTTCCAAGAAGGAGGCAGCTGCCGTTCCTCAAGCTGTTTCAGAGGTGGAGAGGGCTCCAAAAGTGAGTATCGTTAGTGCTCTGGGGTTATAAGGTTATTACACGCCCTGGGCGTTTGTCTCTGGGATATTGTACTCTGGGTACGAGTCCTGTAGCACAGTGTAAACACAAGGAGCTCTGACTGGTGACCTGCAAGCTGTGAAATTCAAGGGACCGTGTTGTATGGAGCCACGGTGGAGGTTTGTTGTGCCAGTGAACCTTTGCCGTTGCAGAAATGCCCGTGCAAGAGTTGCATCTGAAGTTCCCTAAGTCAGGGCTTATGCGTGCACGTGGGAAGGCGCCAGCAGTGTTTTAAACTCTAGCATTTGGGGTACAGGTAATGCTGAAAACGATGCAGTTCTGGAAGAAGCAAATCCTAGACAGTGTGTGCTGGAGGGGACCAGTGGTGGTCTGTGGCTCACCCTCCTCAGAGCATCCTTAACTGTGAAGTTGGATTGAATCAGGCAAAGTAGTTGCAACCACCTCGCAGTTTTTCCATCACTCGAGCTCCTTTGGAAGAGGGTGTGTCTGACAACGTGTTCCCCTAACAGAGGAAGCGAGAGTCGGAGAGTGAAAGTGAGGAGGCTGTGACCCCGCCATCCCCTGCCACCCCGCCACCAGAAGAGCTGAGCAAAAAGGAGAAGAAAAAAAAGAAGAAAGAGAAGAAAGCCAAAGAGGCAGCTGACAGTGGGGGAGAGCAAATAGAAGTGGTATGTAACTGGATGCTGCCGTGGTAAGGTCCAGACATGGGAGCAATTGCTGTGTCTCACTAATACCTGCCAGATAAATGCGTTGGCATCTCGCTGTGCGTGTCCCCAAAGTGCCAGGTGCCCCAAAGGCAGAGAAGGATACTTGTAAACTGAACTGGTTGAGGGTGGCGGGAGATGGGGCAGATGAAGCTCATGGGGCTGGCTGAACTGGGATGGGGTGAGCAGCCATCTCTGCCCCGGGGCAGTTGTGGTGGGTACATGCTCCTGCCGGGCCACCTCTGTGCTCAGGTGACGTATCAGTGGCTCCAGTGTCCTGTAGCTGGTCCTGGTGGGAGAACGGTGCCTGGCACGGTTCTGGCATTTGGTTGGTGTGGTTGAGTGTTTGAGCCTGAACTGTGTCAGTAGTGGCGCTTTTCTTCCCGAAATGAGTGGTGGGGGATTCCTTCCTGACCCTCTCCAACTTCTTCACAGACCACTGAGGCCAGCACAAAGAAAAAGAAGAAGAAGAAGAAACAAAAGGAGGCAGAAGAGAGCTCAGAGTAAGCGACGGGATCTGTCCAAAGCAAGCAGCCTCCTCGGTAGGGAGGGAGGAGTCTGAGGCCTTGAGGAAAAAAGACGACTGGCTGTGTGGCAGAAGGGCCAGCAAGTTCTAAACTCTTTTTCTGCTGTTTGTACAAGTGAGCAGGTGTGTTTGCCCGGGATACACCTCGCTTAGGTCCCCCTCCTCATCCTGTTTTAAGGGTTGCTAGAGGAGCGGGGTGCCTGATTGCCCCGCGCTGGATTGCTCTCTAAAGCTCAACACCGTGATCCGAGTACACTTGGTATCTCCAGGGAAGTTGTAGCTCCTGGCTCGTACTTGTGTCTCTGTCTTTACCAGGAGAGGGAAGAAAAACAATTCTCCCCCGTCTTGCCCTGCCTTTCTTCCTTTACTTACAAGGATGGAGCCATTGCCTGACAATTGCAGAATGTGTTGGGATCTGCAGGACTGGCTTTGTCACAGCCCATCTGAATGTGTTTGGGTGGGGACGATGAAATCGGTTATTTGAACGGCTCCGGCTGGTTTTAACTTGGCCCTGTGTTTGGCTTGACCCTAAGCTGGGTGTGATCAAAGAGTTCACCCAAGTATTTTTGGGTACTTCTAAAAATTTTATCATAAAAGGATTAGAACATTAAATTCCTGCTTTTCACTTTATACTGACCCCCGGACCCAGTGCCCCAGTGACCTTTTCGGTGCATACATCTTTCTGGCTCTCCTCTTTTCTACCCAGTTGGTGGAAGGGCACTGCAGCGCTTTCAGTTGCCTTCCCTGGTTTTGCTGTTTAACACACTCTGAAGGTTAGAAGTGGGGATGCTGCTGCGGGGCAGAGGTGAAATAACCAGAAGGCAGCTGCCCAGTACGATTTCCTGAAGGGCTGGTGGGACCCAGAGCCCTTGTGAGGAAAGCTTGGCCAGAGGCAGCCCTGCAAGGACTTGAACGGCTTCAGAAAGAATTGTCCTAATTTCCTTTCCCGGCGTGGCTTGCTGGGGGTGGCTGCTCTCTCTGTCACAGGGGTAGTGCTGAGTCAAGATTTTAGCTGCTTTTAATGGGGAATGACCCAGCCTGCTTCACTCTGAGCTTCGTCCCTGCAGAGTTTCTGTAATGTTTGTCTTAGCCTCATGCATTGCTTTTGTCTTAACCATCTGACTTCTCTCCTCTCTGATGCTAGAGACAGGTGCAGGTAGCGAGGCCAGCAGCCCGTGGCTGTCACAACCTGAGCAGAAAAAAAAAAACAAGTCCATTTTTTATTTACTCATTTTTTTATGTGAAAATAAAAGCCCTATTTTTGAATGGGTGCTTTTTTTTTTTCCTTGCTCACCTGGCTCCTAGAAGAGGTCGGTGATTCTTGGTGGGGAGGGGAGGCAGCCTAAAGTGTGGCTGGTGGTGGCTGGAGGGACTCTTTGGTCTTGGCCAGCCTAACCTTGAGTGGTGGGAACAGCCTTCCAGCTGTGAGCTCAGCCTAAGAAGTAAAACACCAGTCGTGGTGATGTTTCAGCACACGTTTATTGCTGCTTACTGTTTCCCTGCAGTGGATCAGAACGAAGGTCCCTATTGCACATCAACAGATTTTATTTTTGGCATCCTTGAAAAAAAAAAACCAAAACAAACACAAAACTAAATGCACGAACCTTCTTAGCCCCTTTCTCCTAGCTGACTGCTGAACACACAAATGACATTTTTTCACCTAAATGATGGCTGTGGTTTACCCAGGAGCCACGGTGATGCTTCCCAGACATGGTCATGGTGGGGCTTGCCAAGTCACTAGACTCCTGCTGCCCCCCCAAAAAAACAAACCCCGTGGTGGGGGTGGTTTTTACGTTTGCATGCAGTGTGTGAGACACCCTGGACTCCGGAAAACATGCCTGGATGATGACTGTAGAGACACTTTCTACTGCATGCAACAGCTATTGAACTGTTCCTCTGGGGTTTGGTCTGTGGGACATCCTCAGCTGCTGTTGAGTTTCTCTGGCTGGGTGGTAACAATCCAAGCTGCACGGTGAGAATTTAAATACATTGAGGTTTTACAACTACAGGGTAAATTCTGAGAACTCCCAACCTTGGAATGCGTGAGACTTGACCATCAAATCTGTGCTCACCTTTCTGGTCTTCCCAGTTTGTGAGGGGAAACTTGGATGCGGGAGCTCTGGTGTAGTCTGTGAAGCCTCCTAACGATGGGCTTCCTTGAAGCATTGTGGACACCAAGCCAGGGTTTTGAGGTGTCTGTGGCACAGCAGGCACTCCTGCACTTCATTTCCCTTGGGACTGATGCAGAGAACATCAGCCAGGCACTACAAAAAGATTGTGCTTTCCCCTGTCCTGTGAGGCAGGGAGCTGTGCTCTGAGCTAAGCCGGGCTCTGCTGTAGCCCTTCATGCTTTATTGCTGTGCCATAAAATCATTTGGGGCAGAAATCAAGGTATTTTGGGGCCCTCCCCCAGGGCAATCCCTATCCTGCATCCCCTCCCCATCCCTGAAGACCCCATGTGTGCGTGTCAACCAGTTGAGACCATGTCTGCGGAGCAGCAGAGGACGGGAGTTGTGCTGGGCTGTGTGTGAATCAGGGGAAGCTGAGGAGGTGGGTTTTCTCCCCACGGCTGCAGGATGGTCGATGGGAAGCGGCTGGGGTCAGATGCCCTCTCAGTAGACCCAGGAGACAGGCACCCACTGTGGAGAGCTGCAGGCCTGCTCAAAGGCCTCTTGCAGCAGCTGGAGGCTTTCTTCCACCCCGTTGTTGACTAGCGAGAGGTCAAAGTAGTGCGCGTATCGGCTCCGGATGCTCTCTGAATCCTTCCGGAGCTGCTGCAAAGCCTCTGACTGTAAGAAAGAGGAGAGCGCTCAGGAGCCTGGGGACAAGGGGAGTTTCACAACCTCTACTGGTTTTGGCTGGGATAGAGTTAAATTTCTTTTCAGTAAAAGCAAAGCTGCCTTGTCTACACAGCATCTCCACTAGTGGGGGCATCCGAGGAGGATCCTAGTGGGCAACTGTGCTTTCAACAGTGTAGTCCAACTACCGTAGCAGCTGCCTGCTTCTGTGCCTGGCGTGGGGATGAACTTGGGGAGCCATGCACGCTGCAGCTCTGCTGTGCGTCGCCTGGCAGCTCTTAGGGAGAGCAATGAACAAAGAGTTTGGGTCTTGTGAGCTCTGCTGGGTGGCATTTTGGCTCTGCTGCCTTCCCTTCTAGTAAAGAGTTACCTGAGCTTGCGGCAGGCAGCTATATATAGCGCCTGCAGCGGCAGGGCTGGCCCTGC
>NW_009724585.1:0-1795 GCF_000703405.1 Apaloderma vittatum | reverse complement strand
CTCTGTCTGGCAGCAGCGGGGGGCGATGAGGCACGGAGCAGGGGCAGGAGGCTGCCTACCTGCCCCTTCTGCCCTGCCCCAGGCCCTCCTGCTCCCCCTCTCCCAGCCTGCTGCAATTTGCTGTACACCCTCTGCAGGTTAGCGTGCCTGGGCAACGTGTGCTCTGAAGGCTGCGTAAATATACTCCCTGCAAATTTTATCTTCACCTTTACAAAGCCCAACTCAAGGTTAAGCCCTCAGGGGAGCTGGTCCAGCCTCCTCCTTGCACCCTGGGCTTCCTAAAAACGGTCACCAGTCTTGCAGGCGCTTTGGCACCGCGTGAGTTAACCGCAGCATCGCTGCCGCGTGCTCTCATCCTAATTTTAGAGGATTGAGCATCTTAATGAGGCAAAAAATGAAAGGAGCTGCTGTTTGCTGGTCCCATTTGCATAGCTGATGGCAGGATAAATGTTCCTGCTCTGCAGCTGGAGCTGGCCCTGGGTGCTGGGCTGTCCGCCCCAGTACATTAGTGGTTGATTATGCTGCAACAGGGGGTGTGAATCTAGGAGAGCGGCGAGGGCTGCAGGAATCCCCAATTCCTGATTCTCAAGTCCGGGCTGAGGAAGTCACCCTGCTCTCCTAGACCACAAAAAATCCATGGAGACAGGAAAAAACTGGTGTGGAGCAGAGAGAGAGCAGCCCAGGCTGCTGCAGCGGGCTCCTTGCCACCCCTGCTGCAGGCAAGTGAGCCTGGCTGGAGCGGGGGCTTTCAGTGCCTGTCACCCACCTGATCTGCCTTGTCTGTCGGGGCGATGAAGACTATGAACGGGGAGAGCTCAGCCGTGCGGACGATCTTCAGGGTCTGTGGAGAGAGGGGTGTAGTTACCATTTCTTTGGAACACAAATATCACCCCTGCACTCTGTGTATTAATTTGGGAAGGGTGGGTGGGCAGCGTGCTCGGGAAGGCAGGGACAGTGACAGCCAGCACACGGGTAGTTCAGTCCATGACAGCCCCCACCTCCTTCCCCCTGCTCCCTACCTGGGGTTCAATGTCCAAAATAGCGACTTTATCCTGCTGGTGGATCTTGTGTACTGTTTCAAACTTGGTTCCAAACATGTTTCCCTGGTAGCTTCCAAACTCCAGGAACTCATTGGCTGAGATGTCCCGGGTCATCTCCTCAGTGGAGACAAAGTAGTAGTCCTTCCCGTCCACCTCGTTCTTCTTCTGGGGCCGTGTGGTGTCTGGAGAAGGAGGGAGATGGTGAATGCTGACCCCAGAAGGACTGGGGAACAGAGGGGAGCACACAGAGCCTCTGCTCTGTGCGACCTGGCCATCTTGCCTTCCCTTTTTCAGCAAGCAGCTAGGGCATGGAGGACCTGTGTACCTCAAGACTAGGCCCTACTAATCCATTTTCAACTCCTTCCTACTTGGGACAAGTGGGGAACTCAGTGAGCCCACGGGACAGCAGGCAGGAAGAACCTACAGCGCCCTGTGTGGCGGCCTCTGACATCAGGGCCTTGGTGGTGCTGGAGGAACATGTCCCTGCCTCCTAACTGCTGGCACAAGGTCCTGGCTCAAGGAGGTTGAGCAGAAACGCATCCCGTGCTGTGGCCTCCACCCTGGCTGGGTACTTACACGGCGGTGGATACATGAACTTCTCCGGGTTGTTGCTGAGCAGAGCGTTCTTGATGTGGCTACGACCAACGCCGCTGGCCCCTGCAGGGATAGATGCTGGAATCAAACTCAGAAAAGCTCATTGGGAGGCGCTTGGGCCCCTCAGCATTGCAGTGCCGGTGCCAGACCATACACAATGC
>NW_009724584.1:0-19255 GCF_000703405.1 Apaloderma vittatum | reverse complement strand
CCCCCCCCCTAAAGAAAATGATATTTTAATTCAAGTGTTTTCATAAGGTGAGCTTCACTACTTAGCTGGAACATGCTAATCACTATTTTTGATCTCTTCACTTTTGAAGAGTAAGAGACATTTATTGAAACTTTCAGAAAGACTCTGGTCCTGCGTCAGTTGGTCTAAGGAGGATTGTAAATAGTTTCCCCTTTTCTCACAAAAAGCACCAGCATTCCCTAGGAGGATGAGGAGTTGGAAGCGCCAGCCAGAACACTGCAGGGGCATATATCTCATGACTTCAGAGCCTCAGTGATGCCATCCTGTGCCAACTTTGGTGTTTCTTGCAGGGCAGTTGGCCAAAGGTAGTTACAGGTAGGCAGAGAAAGAGATAATTGAGAAACCGATTGTTTCCTTTTTTATGAAGAATTAAAAAAAATATCTTAAAGATCACTTAGAGAACAGCAAGGCTGCAGGTATTAAAAATAACAAAAGTTAAATTTAGATGATAAGTGAAAATCCTGTTAGTTATAGAACTGAGGTGGTCCTCATCATTACTGGATTTTGGGAGAAAAAGGGATGGTATCTTAGTTTGTTTTGCTTCCTTTGGCTTCACACGTTGTAAGCCCCAGACCAGGACTGACCATTATCTGCTGCTTTATTGCCTTTGGATTGATTAGCCTTTGGGTTTTCTGTATTATAATTTACTGGTAAAATATAATAATAAAGAAGGAAAGCAGACTTAGGAGTGACTCGTTCTAAATTGAGGTCTAAATTCGGATAGAATGAGTTTTTCATTTTAAAGTTACAAGGAGTTGACTGGTTTGGCAGAAATTTTGCTAGGAAGTGGTTTTGGATTTCGGTTTACTGCTATGGGAGTCTTTGCGAATTGGAACTGGGCGTTCCTTGAAATGCAAATTTTTGCCAGGGGTTTTTGACCATGGCCATGGAAACCCAGGAGGCTTAGGTACTCATTGGCATTTCCCCCTCTTTTTTGTGGAACTCTGTAATTAAGGACCCATCAGTCTGGAGTGGCTGATCGGAGAAACAGAGGGTTCTTTCTTAAGTGGAAATAGGCTTTCTCTGACTCAGATCTATCCTCTGGATCTCATTCTGAGTTGTCTGGAGTGTCAAGTTTAGTTAATTGTATATTCCTGGTGAGTAGGAGAACTGGAAAAAGCTCTTGTTTTTGGTTTGTTTTGTATTTTCTGAGGCTTGGATGGTTTTGTCTTGAACTCCAAGAAGGCTGTTGTAAAAGCTGAATCAGTAGCTTGAAAAATGTGAGTTATTATTGACTGGCAGGATTGGGTTCAGCATAAACAATTGGTCTGAAGGGAAGATCTGACTCACAGAAACCAAATTTACAGGTTAAAAAAACAAAACTAAACATTGTGTGGATTTGATTGCGCTTTACTTCAATGAAGAGCTGCATGTTAAATTTTCTACAATGTCATGAATTATAATACTGAATCCAGTGTCATTAAATTGTAGTTTTTTGTTTCTTGTCAGCTACAACAATTTCAGCAGAGCACAATCCGTGTGAAAGTATGAATAAAATTCAGGGAGTAGCATCAAGGACTTCTGAGCTCAGGAAACTGAGTTTGGCAGTGCTAATTTGTATTAAAGTTGTTGTTGCATGACAGCAGGAAAAAGATTTAATGCTTGCCACCTGAATCAAGCCATGGAACATTGGTTTCTATAACTGCCATGAATTTGAATCAAGGCCAATATCTCTAAATTTGAAATAAACTGATACTCTGTCTTGAAAGAAGATACAGGCCACTTATGTTGTGGAAGGTATTTAGAAAATGTTTTTTTCGATTTAATTTTTAGCAGTATATATCTTTCAAATTTTTAGGCACTCTAGCACTAGCCTTTTTGGCTTTTTCTATATTCCAGCAAGTATACAGTCTTTCAGTCATTTATTTATCAGCATCCAGTCTTGAACTAATACTGATTTGCACAAGACCAAGATGCAGGTTTTACTCCCACTATCACTATGCAGTTGCTTACCTTAATCTGAAAGTCGTTTTTCTTTTGTATATAACTGCATTAATGGAGAAAATCAGATTTCAAGCTAAGTGGTCACACTATGAGGCTTTAAAGCCATCAGATACAAAGCTTGTACCGTGAGCCTAGTGTAACAGTGTTGCCTTTACAATAGCATATAGTGTGATGATACCTTTCTTTCTAAAGGATCCCTAAATGCTTTACAACAAGCAAGTCAAATTTAAGATTTCTTTGCTTCTCTTAAGAAAACAGGCAAGAACTGTATTAATTTCTTTCCTGTATCTGGTCTGGCTTTGAATCTCCGTATAAATACCACACATTTATCCACAGAGCTTATTTGTCATTGTAACAAGAATAATGTGAATATCTAGTATCTGGGAACAGTGAAACAGAAACCTTCATTCCTAAGCATAAATTGAATTTAAACATTTAAACATTCTTCTATGGCTGAGTGCACAAGACTGTGTGAAGTTTCAGGACTGGAAGTGTGAGGGCTAAGTAGCGACACTTGAACCCAGCTGCTTGCTTTCTGCACATGCCCTCTGATATGTAGTTTCTGGTTTACACCAGGTACAGAAGGTCCTGATAGTTGATCCATTATGTGGACATAACTTAATCCACCATCCAGATGGAAACGTAGCACCTGTTTCGTAGCATGTAGGAGCAATACACAAAAATCTTGTGATGGAAGGGAAAAAGATACGGTATGCGTCTGGAAGAGCCCAGGAAACTTGTAGAGGTAGAAAGCAGCTATTCCTCTAAAATTATTTGATGTCTTTGTTGTCATATAACATACTTTCTCGGGTTGTCTTTCATGTCCCTGATGGAGCCCTGAGGACATACTCCATTTCAACCTTGTTTTTAACCTCTCGCTATGCTCAAAGACACAGCCTCCTTGGTGAGGAGGATGGGATTCTCTTCAGAGCCTATCAGTGCTGCTGTTTAATCGGCTGAAGTGGTGTCTGCACGATAACAAGAGGTACTAGTTTCACCCCAGGTTGTGCCAGCTTGGGAAGCTATAAAGAGGCTGGAAATTTAACCCAGATCTGTGGCATGGTAATACAGAGCATTACCTTTAGGCTAGCAGGCCTAGCTACAGTCCATAGTTGAAATTTAAAGTGATTTTAAAAAATGCATTCAATTTGAAATGCCCCAAGGTTCCTATCGTTTGTGAAGCTGCATGTCTTTCAAAATATTATGAGCAACATTGAATTTTTGCTTTTGGTGGATATGTTATAAATATGAAGAATGATAAACTGTGGGGGTGACTAGCTGTAGGAGAATATAAAGGAGAACTTGTACTGTCAAGTGTTACTGCTGTCATTTAAGTGGCTACATAGCATTAAGGCAGGGGACAACTGCTATTATTGAGCTTATGCCAGAGACTTCATGAAACAGAAATACTTACTTCATAATTTGTGCTGAACATGGAAGCTATAGGATGCAGCTCTGAAATATTTTTCAGTTACTTTTCTACGTTTGTCTAGCAGTCCTTCCTTTACACACTTGCTGTCTTTTGTGTATAGCGTTAGTGCATACTAGTGAGTTGTAACACTTAAGATTATACATAGTATATCTTACCAAAACACTGAAGTGCACAATATAATTGCTTAACTTTCATGGTACTGTGTACTTCTGATGTCAAATACCTGTATTACATGACGTATTTAAATTTTGAGTGGAAATAATAATTTTAAGAAGGTTGAATAACTAGAAGATAGAGCAGTCTTTTCTTTTGTTTTTGGTTTGTTTGTTTGTTTGTTTGTTTTTCCTCCAGAGCAACTCAAAAATAGTGGTTAAGAAGCATGCAGAAACACTGCCATGTTTAGCTTTCATCTGCTCAGTAGTCCTGCTTGCAGTTGGTAATCTTACATTATTTTCACATTTAAAACTCCTGGCTTCAGACTGTTTCTGTGTAGTATTTTAACATGATTTCCTCCAAAAGCAATCCCACTTTTTTCCCTTTGATACGTTGATGCTCTTTAATAAGCACATGGCACAGTACTTGTGGTGGACAACTGGCTAACACTGTGCATTCAGTGCCTGCCATTGTGGCTTTCTTAAAGCAAAGACTTCTCTTAAAAAATCTATTGTCATAAAGCAGCTGATTGTCTTTCCTGGGATATTTTAATTTATTTTGTAGAGTCAAAGGGGAGAAAGAGTAAGTGCAAAAGTGCTTTTCTTGACTGCCAGTGCCACAAGCTCAACTTGGAATTTGAAAGTCTAGCTACGTTCTTTCTGGTTCAAGGATTGCCAACAATGAGGATGCCACAGCTGGAACTTAGCTACCAGTTCTGCTGATGGACGAGCCAGAACAGAACTCTGTGTACTCTCCCATACCTGTGCTGCCTCCGTAAAAGAAAAGAAAGAAGTAAAAAACCATATTTTTTCTCTATTAAAGCAATTATGATTACTCTCGGAGAATGTATTAAGATGGTACCATGTTTAAATAAATCTGTTAATGTTTTTCCTTTAAAGTCATGGTAATAGTTGCATCTCTTGCTGTCATTAGTACATTTGGAGAAGCGTATTAAAATAATGATGGATACACCTTGATGTACTGTTAAAGATCTGTGGGGAGCAGGTTTCTCTTCTTTCCACAGCACATGATGTGGATCCCAGCTCCAAATTACATATGAATAGCCAAGGACATCCCAAGTCCTACCTTCTGGTAGAACGTGCTCCAGAGGTATTTCTAAAGAAGAGGTAACAGAAAGCAGGCTTCTCCTGTTTTAATTTCTGTGGAAAGAATAAAGGTTCACAGTGCCTGTTGAGTCCTCCAGTTCTCATCGCTCTCAAGCGTTTCTATTCATTGCTGCTGTTTTACCTTCAGGGTTTTTACTTTTGGCTATAGTATGTGGAATCTAGGTGCTCACATAATGAAAAAACAAAACTGAGGAAAAACTAAACCTAACCAACATCAACAGCAAAACGCTCTCCCAAGCAAACATAGCAATTTTTTGAGAACTATACGACATATATCTACTTGAAACATGATGTGGTTTTGGCAGAATATGTTCAGCCAGTGTACCATACCTACGTAGTAGTTTTGCAGGAAAAAGATGTGCATGTGTGTATTATGGGTGGTAAGGTGACATCACTATGTTCTTTGTATTATTTTGTTGTACATATACACACAAATGTCTATATACACACAAATGACCAACATCTCAGTCCAATAATAGCATCCAATAACATGACCAACCTGGGTGTCTTTACGTCTACATTTACAGAACACAGAAGTTTATATACGTTACGCGTTGTTACTTGCGATTGCAACAACAGTTGGAATTTCACATTTTAAACAGACTATGTGTATATATCAGTGCATAGGTAATTTGTGTTTCTACATTGATAACGTTTGACATTTTCCCTGGTGCAGTGATGTTTTCGTTAAGGCTGAGTTTAGCATTCTGAGTACATAACCATCTTTAAAACAAATAGCATTTGTAAAAGTACTTGCAAAGTGCTTTCTTTTCCTCCTTCAAATATAGCAATCCTCCTTTTTTGTCTCTCCCAGAGTTAAAATATTCTGACACCCAAAATGGCAGGAATAAGCCTTTGGCTAATTATATATAGCTTTTTTACAGAAAGATGACACGGTTATAAAGTTCAATGTCTTAAAGCTAGACTCAAATTATTTCATACCACTGGAGAAGAAATTAAATTTAGAGATTTTTTTTTTAATGGGTGGAATGATCTAAACATATTTCCAATATGTTTTTTAAACTTTCCAATATTTTAAAAGTTATTTTTGTGTAGCACAGTAATTTCCTGTAGAAAAATATGGGAGCTTGATGATATGCTCTAATAGTTTAGCATATTATGATGTAAAACTTTTATGAATTATAGTTTCATCAGTTATCTTGGGATGACTCCCAAACTTTGCTTCTCGTAAGAGGAGTTCTTTTTCCTGAATAATGCTGGTTGTACTTCTGAGCAACTTTACCTTATTATGCTTTTCCTTTATATCTATGCCTGTGAGATAGCCTAGGTAATAAAGACAGATTCCCGTTCTGTGTAAAGTACAGTTCCACACAGTGAGAATTCAGAGTATTTGCAGAAATGAAAGTTATTGCCAGTACGTGTGTTTATACTGTTGAGAACTTTTCATGTTTCCTCTTTTCTGTAGTTGATTTTCCCTTTCTCATGTTTACTTGGGAGTGATGATATGTAATAACCACACTGAAATAGGCAACATTTGGTAAAAGCGCCGTACTCCAGCCTCAACCAGGCTGTAGTGTGGCAATGCAGGTCTTTGGGGTAGATAAGATGTTGTTTTTGTAAGGTGCAGAAGCGAATGAGGGGTGCATTTATGTTGTACACCTTGGCCTAATAGTGGACTTGTCTGTGATGTAACCTATTAAGTTGGAGAAGCTTTTCTGTGTAGCTGCCCTGCGGTGCTGAAAGTAAGTTATGAATGCTGTACTGTTTAAGAGCAGAAAGGTTTGCCTGGAAGAGAGCGGTGTGCCTGGGCCCCCTGCTATTGAGAAGATGCCAGTCAGAAATGAAAACGTCTTTCATGAAACTATAGCCAACTTCCCTGTGATACAGTACAATAATGCAAGGAATTTTTAGTCAAAACCTGTAAAAATAAGTATAATAGCTTGGAAATGGCAAAGAAGTGCTTACTTATAGGGGACTATTTGAAGAGGTCACTGCCAAAAATATGTGTGGTTTTGACACAGTTTTAGAAGTGACAGGATTGAGGAGTTTAAGCCATTCCCCCCACCTACCCCCCCTGTCCTTTGAGATCTCCAGTTTCTTTTGCCTTTTGGTTACAACTACAAAAGATGTCTTCTGAGAAAAATGCTTTCTGCATGACATCAGAATAAAGGAATGTTCCACACTATTCAGCATGCTTAAAAGTATTGGTTGACTGAAATAACATTACATTTAAAATGAGTGCTGAACAGAAGGCCAGTTAAGGGAGAAAATAGAGCAGATCATGATTTTGCAAACTTTTTTCTTTAAGAAGCATTGATTTATTGGACTTTGTAGAAATGTTTTCTTTAAAATAAAAAAAAATATGCTGTGTCTAAACAGCACAGTAAAATAAAGAGAACTGTTTTTTCTTCGTAAAGACTGAAACTTTTGGATTCAGAACATAAAAATATAGACATATAGACAAGTTACGACATTGCTGTAGATAGGGTGAAAAGTTGAAGAAAATGTATTTGCTTTTTGTAAAAATCTCAGGTTTATTTTTTCATTGCCAATTGTTGCTTGTTATTTTGTCTGACTTCAATTTATTTTTCATGTAGTATTAATAAAAAAAGCTAATTATTCTCACAACTCATGCATTTATAAAAGTGTTTATTTTTATTACTTGGACACTAGCCTTTACATTATTCTTTGTCGTGCTATAATTTTCATTGGCATTTGGGACAATCAGAGAAAGAATTGGAAGAGTGTTAAAAATAGAAAAAGGCAAAGCTTAGGTAAATTTTCTAAACAAACAAAGTATACATAGTATACACAGTAGTGATACTAGTAATTGTTTTGAATTCAGAATTGTATCAGTTGTAAATGTATGGGCCTCATTTTCCATAATCATGAAAATTTTAATTTAATTATTGCTTGTAGTGTTAATGAATAATTACTTATTATAGATCAGTGGTTCTCTTTCCGTGTTACGAAGAAAAGGAGGCTTAAGGTGCACTTCAGTTCATAGCTGAGAAGGAAAACTCAAGTTTATGTGAGATAGTAAATTCTTTCATACCAAACCATTGGTGCATTGCTGTGAAAACCAACATGAATTTATTGGGCAGAATAGAGGTTCATATCCTGTCCTTGAGAGCACGTGGTGGCAGGAATTTCACAAATACAGATGTCACTGGAGGCACAGAAGACTGGAAGCAGGGAGAGCTGGCAGGCCCTGTCGTTGGTGAGACTCTTGCAGTGCAAACATGTTGTGCGGGTACTGGCCATATGCTGCAGGTATCATCTGGGTTTTAGTGTTGGTTATATGAGTCCCCTTAAATTTTGATTTCTATTTAATTAAATGAAACCACTCTAGAGTCTGTAATCTAAGCAGAAAACATTAGAACACATGCCCACACAAGAAGCACTGGCTGAAGGAGAGCAGGCAAGGCTGCAGGGAGGCACTTGCATCTCCTCCTGGAAGCAAGTGGCCTGCTCTGGACCTCTGTCAGCCAGCACCCTCAGACTGGGAGCTCCAGTGAGCTGGAGAAGAGCTGAACCCAGATATCCAACAACCTGAGTAACGGCAGAGCTAAAAGGAACCAGGGAGTTATGGATTTTTTTTCCCAGAAATACAAGTTTCCATGTAAGTTTGACCAGTCCCATAGAGTAAATATTTGTGGCAAGAGCATGTGTGTTTTTAAAAGCTTGTAGAAGAAGAAGAAGGGAGGAACAGGAGAGAAATAATTTCGTGATAAGGGATGCTACAATATTTCCAACTCTCATCTAATTATGAGTTAATGAGACCTGATGTCTTACGTGAAATCCCCTAGCGTCCTGTGCTTTTGTAATTCTTTTAGCCCTGCTTTAACAAGACTCTGAAAAACTTATAGGCTCAGAACCAAGACGACTTATGCCTTGAAATTTCTTGTTATTATTGCTTTTAAATTTTTTTTCATTATGCATCTCATGAGATTTTTAATGCTGCAGTTGACAGCCCTTCTACTCTGGGTACATAGTCAATGACTCCATACAATGTCTCACACCAAATGAGACACCACTCAGTTTTGCATCTTGCAGCATGAAAGGCATCACAAAGCAGAGGAAGGGGACATACTGTCCTCTGTAGGGATTCTCTGCAGCAAGTCACATCTCCACAACAGAATATTTCAGATAGAAGTGTTTTGCTGTCTGTTTTCTTTTTACCATAATCTCTATGAATAATGAAGTTTCATTTGATGCAGTCATAGTTATTTTGGGGAAATACCTGGATACTTGAGGTGAAAAAGGGAAGAATAAAGATTGTATTGTTAGTTTTAACTCTGCATTTTGGAAATAAATACTAAAGTAGTGAGGATAGCACCATCAGGCAGACAGCAGGTGGGCCGAGCAGCAGGAGGGAAATGGTACTTGCTGCACCTGCTCTGCACACTTTAAAAAAAAAAAAAAAAGAAGTAAATTTGGTAATTCCTGCATGACACCTACTTTTACTCTGATACTTCATTTCTGTATTTTCTTAGTTCATATTACAATATGTGGGAGGGAGATCTGGAGGTTTCAGACCATTTTATGCTGTGTAGATTTATGTATATTCATCTATTCTTATATGTAACACCATGCTACCTGAACTGTAGCATGATGCTAATAAAGGTAAAAAATATCTTTTTTATTCTCCTGTTGAAGATAGTCCACTGCTATTACTCGCATTCTACAGGTGGACAAAAGCTAAGTACAGAAAGAAGTCAGTATCAATTCATGGCTTAACTGTAAACATAATTTATGGGTTATAGCTCAATTGCATAAAGGATAGAACAACTGCATAAAAATGGCTTTAGTTTCCTTTTTGCTCTCTTGCCCCTCTGTTGGTTCAGTAATGCTGTACTTTGCTGAAGAACTTGCTGTCTGCTCTGATTTCAGTCAGATTGGAAACAGCTGCAGGGTCAGAAAGTGCATCAAATATTACCGTGGCAAATGAAGTGGCTAATCCTGGCCCTATTTTTCTTGTGCAACAAGCACTAGAGAAGACAACAGCATACAAGCTCTAGGTTGGATAAGTGTTGCAGTAGGATCAGCTGTTAACTAGTCAAGACAGGATTACCCAATTAAGTCATTATTAGTGCCAGTGTACTGAGCATGTGCTGCAAAACAGCTGGATTCTACGAGTTGATTTGGCTCCGAAGCGCTGGCTCCTGGAGCTAATTGTGAGCTTTTAGGGAATGTTTCTAGAGAGAAGGTTGGTCTAAAAAAAATTTATTCAGGAGTAAGGCGTCTTGCGTTCCTGTATCCTACTCTTCAGTCTGCTGTGATTTGTTCCAAATGACCTTTGGTAAGTCTCTTCGCTTTATTTATTTCAGCCTCCTCCTTAGTGGAGTTTTGCCCTGTTGCCTAACACGTGCTACAAGCATGATTTGGGTAGTGCTTTGACTATATGAATTGTTATAATATAGAATGCTATTGTTTGTCTTATTACGCTGTAATTTCTCCCTCAGAAGTCCTCTGCTACAGAATATAGCACATGTAGGAATTTTTAATTTAACATCAGAGCAAGATGTATGGAGTGAAGAGCATTGAATAAATTAGGAGGGGATGACTATTCAATGTCTAGCTTGTCTCATGGTGATTGTATTTATTGAGAAAAGTGTATTTCTGCCTTCAGAAGTTGGATAATATTCAAAATGCCAATAACACCTATTTGAAAGTTAAGCAGTTTGCGCTGCTCAATAAAAACTATGTTCCTTACTATGAGGAATTTTGCAGCATAAGAGCCAAATTCTGCAGATAAATACTCTAAGGTGCAATCTGTAATTACAATGTGAGAAGTCCAATTACTAGCAAAGGTTTCATAAAAGTAGGTACTATAGCTATTGATAAGAACTGCAGAACTAAGTTGTATACACTAGGAATTATTTCTATATTGACTAATTTACATGTGTTTTTATTGCCCACCAGTGATTCAGGAATTTGTTAGGATAAAATGAAATTTACCTTTACTCAAAACACGGGTTATCAAGGTCTGTACTTGGTCATAGCTCTTTAGAAATAGGACATGCTATTTTTCTGCTTTATGTTTGTCTCATTCTGAAAGAAGTGAAGAATCTCTGAAGAAATCGCCATAACTAAAGGTAGTGAACAGTATGTTGTCTGAGAACTGTGGTATTCTTAGGTGAATCAACCGCTTCTTAGGGCAGCACAGAAACCTTCAGTTTAGCAGTAAACTTCAGCTGTCTTCAAGTGAGAATTATAGGTAGCTTAATTGAGTAGATTAAGTAGGTGCTGTATTATTTGTTAAATGAGAAGTCCCACAGTTTATCTTCCAAGTGTGTGAAGTACATTTCACATAGTTGTTCAGTCATTGCCTGCATATTGGTGGAAGAGCCTATTCTGCTTGTAAAAACGTGGCTTATATCCACTTTGAGCTCTTTATATAAAGTGGATTGCATAAATAACAACTGATTTTTTGAGGAAGATCCGCTTTATATCTTGTGTACTGTATGTTTAACTAAGCTATCACTGTCAGTTAGAGTACTTTGTAAGTCAATGCAGATATTTGAAAGAGAAGCTGAATATTGTCTCCACAGAAAGAAAAAAAAATAAATTCCTTGCAAATAATATTTTGTATATACATGTTTTTGAAAAAAAGTTTCTTATCAGGTGGCAAAGCTATTATCAGTACATTCATTATTTTGGGCAGATTAAAGGAAATTCTCTGCTAATGTGAAATTAAGTAATTCCAAGTTTAGAATTTCATTCCTTTTGTCACTTCGTTTTCAACTGGAAAATAGCTTTTCATCTTGAAATACAGCAAGTCAGGGAAAAATGGTGGTGTGGTGATTTGTTGGTTTTTTTATTGTTTTTCCCCAGTGAAAAATAAATATGTAACTGAGTAAGTATAAAACCTTTTGCAGAACATACAGTTGTGTAGTTACAAAAGACAGGTTACTGCAGATGGAGTGTTTGTCTCTCTCGCACTTGAGCAAGAGGAAATCTCCCTTTAGTACAGATTCTTTTTTTGCAAGCTGACAGTCATTATGTTCAAGTGTGAAAAAAGTGTGGCTGCCCTAACTTTAGCTATTCATTCCCTGTGAAGTTTTAATCAGCTGAAGTCCTCTTTCTTCCCAGGATGCAATGCTGGGAATCAAAAGCAAAGCCTCTGTAACCTGGTCTGCTTACTAGGACACCCTCCTCATGAGTTAGAAACGCAGGGAATGCTGGCCCAAAACTGACAGTAGGGTGTTTTGGGGTTGGGTTGCACTTTTTGGGGTGAGTTTTGTTGTGGGACGCTTTGGTTTTTGGCATTATTTTGTGTTTATCTTGTGAGGTAGGCATGGTTCTGAAATGTACTTAATGTGATTTTGTTTATTAGCACAGCTACTTCTGAAATAAAATAAATTCATATACTGTTGCACCTGAATATCCGTTTGCATGTCCCACTCATCAGATAAGCTCTTCTTCAGAACTTGCCGTGAAACTATATGTACAGCCTTTCTGGAGCTTGATTTTTTTTGTTTTGTTTTCTTTTAAATACTTGACCTTTTTGGACCTATCTACTGAACTACCTCTAATGTATATATTTTCCTCCTAGCTGTATTAAGTATTTATAACTTTGATCTTTATCCTCCTTTTGAAAATATGTACATATGCTTGTTGGCATCATTTTAGCTGTTAAATAAATTCCGTTTACATGTGGCAAAATGAACTTAAATTTTTTAATATTATATTTTTTTTTAAAAAAAGGCTCTGATGACAATCTGAATTTCTTTGGAAATGGGAATCACTTCTTAAAACTTGTAAATCTTCTGCCTTCTGATAGGTGATAAGCACAACCACACTGTAAGCCTGTACCTGTTAGACTATCACACAAACTGCAGATCACTGATCACTGCAGAACTATGAAGCTCAGATACTTGTCGACGTGGTTCTGTCATTGATATTGCAATGCATCATTTTCCTAAATTCACTTCATCACTGGAAATCCTTCTGCAGCTGAGGTGCAGGGATTACTAATAAAGTTTTTTTGTATTTTATAACAAAAGCACCTGAGGAAAGATAGAGGAAGTAATTGCTGCTTTTTGGATTGTCATAAAAATACTTGACTCTAGCTGAAAGAGGAGTCGGTGTGCTAACGTGCTATCTGTGCTACGCGCTGAGGACTGAATGCTTTCTAGCTCGCACAATACTTATGGCAAGTAATTGAGGAACTCTGCAAGATACAGAAAGTTTTAATTTGTGTGTGCTAAAGACTGATGAAAAGACGCATCATGTCTTGCTTTTCTTTGATGTTGTGACCATGCTTGGCTTTCTTTGCCAGCACTGTAGACGTTCTGCAGGTCCATAAAGTTACCCTTCTGAAAAGGAGGCTGCTTCTTATTTCTTCAGCTTCCCTTTCCTGCTGCCTTTCTACTCCGTTCATCATGTGTCAATGCTGACAAAAGCCATTGCAGATACTGGGTCAACTGGCTTGCTTTGTGCTCTGTACCCTAGGTTAGTAATTCTTACATGCATAAGCATCACTTGTTGGGTGGGGAAGTTTTTTACTCTGTAATGACATGTCATGCTGATGTTTATAGTATAGCATTATAAAAGTAATCTAATGGTTACATGTGGGTCATATTAGCCTTCAACCAACAAAATACTTAGATGCTGTAGCTCTAATCCAGTGAATAATTCCATTGATTCCAGTGCACTGCTCACCTAGTGACAAATAAGAATGTTTAAGTGCTTTTTCCAGACTGTCTTTATTAGTAAGCTCCATATTATGTATGTGTATTGTTCAGCTACACGGGATATTCATGTGGTGAATTATTCCTTTATGTTTGATAGAGTTGAATAGTATTTTTGTATCTGTCTGCTCTGTTCATTTTTTACATGTTAATGACATTCGTCTTGTTTATCTGTGGTGTTTTTAATGTGCCCATCACCAGAGCATCTGCCTGTCTCTTCTGCAAAATAAGTGCTTCTCAGGAAGAGAGAGGAATGGTAATGCATGTGTAATTATTTTTTTTTTTTTATTATTTTAAAAAGGTTATTTCTGAAACATAGTAGCCTTCCTTCCCCCACTCCAATACTTATTTTTCTGGTGACAAAATCTGCAGCAGAAAGCACTGAGCAACAAGTTTATCAATTTGAACAGGCCAACTGCACAACTAAATGTATGTGAAACTTAACAAATCCCTTGGGGAAGCTGACTGTAAGAATTTCCTAGTCTGTGTCGAGTTACTGAGGTGCGACATGGTGGATTGAACTTAATGCCTTAGGCAAGCACAGTCAAATAGAGTTTAAGATTTTGCTGTGTCCATGAAGGGATCTGCTAGTAGTTGTCTAAATTAAGCTTTCAGAAAAGAATATAACACTATCATGAGCTCTTTCCCCTGAATATTTTGGCAGGTTATTCTGGTTTAAAAGAAATCCAAGTAGGATTTCCTCTGTGTAAGCCTCACAGCAGTTGCAAAAAGATTGAAGGGTTATTCCCCTTACCAGGAACAGCAAAATACTGGAACAGAAATTTTCCATTAAGCTGTGCTGTCTGTTTTAAAGGTATAGCATCTTAGCCAAAAACAAGGATCCCTGCCTGCATGGGAATTGACTGCTATGGCCCCGTAGGTGCTGCTGATGTGAAGACTATCGGGACTGCTCACCTGGCCTGGGTCTCTCACCAACCTCTTTCTTCTTTTTTCCATCTCTGTGAAGGGAAAATTGATCTTGATGGCTGGTCTGGCCTTAGTGACCTCTATGACCCTGTAGCAGCTACCGTGAAGAAGGTGGCAGCAGCTTATGGAAGAGTCTGTACACGTTACAGAGTTTAAATGAGGTCTGCCAGTAACAGCAGTGCCTTCAGCTTACTTGCTATGTGCGTGCTGAGAGTTGGAGAGCCACCAGGAGGGAAGAGCATGGGTACCAAAGTACCATGCACAAATCCAGACTAATGAGTTTGAGCAGTTTTGGAATACTTCTTTCAGCAGAGGTGAGCTGGCACCCTGGAAAGTTGGAGTTTCTGATCAGCTGTCTGCAGCACAGCTTCAGCTGTAGATGATACAGCTGTGAGGGTAGCCTTGCCCCACACCTTGCATGAAGCTGGGGCTGCTGGTTGAGCTGAGCCTTAAGTAGAGGAGCAGAATGTGAGCTGCCTCAGTCCTAGCTCACAGTAGTGGCAAAAAGAAGAGAGGCTGGCTTTGGAGTTAAAAAAATTACCTCCTCTCACCTTGAAAAGAGGCCGGAAACCTCGATTTCCCTGTGTGCCATTCACCCCTGTTTTACTGTTCTCTCACTTGGGTATATATTTTTTAAGAGTTCCTAGTCTTTGTTACTCTTGTTTTTCATTTAAATTGGCTACAGGGCAATTTGCCTTAGTACCTGATAAGAACTGGGCAGAACAAAGTGAGCAAGTATATACTAGTTTGATTAATTAAAGGTGATGTGTGGCTGAGATGCCCCTGCATGTTTGCCGTCTCTGTGTTTAGATTGTAATATTCCTTTAGCTCGTTGTATTGCCAGTATTGACGATGATCTCAGCTGTAGGATGAGCCTATGCCCTTTTCTCATTTATTAACCCAGGACCTTCAGCAATTAACTAGAGTCAAATATCATGGGATATAAGAATGATGCTGACCTCTCCAGTTGAGTGATACGTTTATATAGAATCACCAGATTTTAGTTAGACGACAGGAATTGATGAGTACGTTTCTCATGCTATCCTAGACAGACTTAGTCCAGTGTTGAACTTGAGTGCCAAGGGCTTGTGTAGCCATTGATGCTACCTCAGAAGTTCTGGTTCCACAGAGATGAGATGCTGCTCCAAAACCTGAAGGAACAGGGATTTAGGCCTGTGAACAAGTGTTTAATCTGTCTCCTATTGCTCAGAGCAAGCAGTAGTCTGCCAGCACAGTGACCAATCCCTAGAGTTAATTACCATAATTCATTAGCAAAGCCTCACTTCCTGGATGATTTGAGTTGATTAGTAGGCATTTTGTTCTATCACCTTTTTTTGGCTGAGCATTCAGTTAGAGGTTTCAGACTCCCAAAGACCTAATGGGTTTACATGTAGCACTTACCCAGCAGGGAGAAACAATTGAAATCTAATGCAACTTGTTGCTTTTCATGTAGCCTTTGGGACTTGGTGCAGGGGTTAATGGGAAGGAGACTTTTAAACTCAGAATAGCAAAGCTTTTTTTTTTTTCGTTTTCCTCCTGTGCTTTCCTTCTGAGTCCTATGACCTTGTTATATTAGCTGATTACAGATGACCACTTTCAGAGAACTTAGAGTAATCTGTTTCTCAAATGCTAGTAACATTGCAGTAGGTTGTACATCTTCCTGAAGAAGAGCAGGAACCATGCAAGTTTTCTGTGGGACTAAGAATATGCTTACTGAAAGAGCTGTTGTTTTTTCAGGTAGACAAAAACCCCTGCTTCTCTATTACCAGTTGACCAGCCTGTTATTTGCTTAGGTATTTTTGTAGACAACGTCATGTAGTTGGAGATTGTAAATGACGAGATTATGGGAAGGTGCGAGTTAAATTGGAGGATGTACCAATTGCTATGGATGTACTAATTACTATTGTACCAATAGTGAATGCTATACTTGCAGATTTTGAGCAGGGTTTAGTGACTTTTCCACCTATTAGTAGATTTCAAGTTTGTCTGTCTCCTTTTGTATGTTTGGACTGAAGCATTGCTCAGTTCACTTGTATATGGACAAATAAAATCCATGATATATAGCAAATTTTTGTTAATATCTTACTGAAGCAAGTATGTACTACAGGCAGGATGAACTCTTCGCAGTATTGCTGCTGGAAGACATAATGCTTCAGGTTTTTGTAATTTTCTTTTGTCCTGATGCTTATTTATTTACAAAACTAATAAAAATATCAGAGGCATGTTTTTTGAAGAAAGGCTAAAAATGGTCCCTTTCCTTCCAGAATCACTTGGAAGCGGGGAGGGGGGAACAGCATTGATGGTCTTGATTTTAAGTATTGAGCTGGGAAAGGAACAAGTTGATGTGAGGAATGAGTCTGTATTGTTTTGCTTGTTTGTGGTTTTATTTATTTTTCACATTAAAAGAGATCTATAACCCTGGAAGTACAGTAGTGTAATATTCATCTTGTATAATATTACTAAAGTAACTTTGTGAAGTTGGCTCAAGATACGCAGAGATACTAAGTTAGAAATAAGCCAGTAGAAAAGTTATTTTCTTCAGCAAGGTATGTTAGCACCTATATAAATTTACAGCTGATTGCAGTGGGATACTATGCATGCACGTCATACATTCAATTGAGTAATGAGTTATTTACACTTTATCTCTTGTTACAGAGTAACTTGAATACCTTTGAAAGGATGCTAGGAATTCAGTGCTCTAAATTTGGCTAAAGAACAGTTAAATAATCTGGATTTTTCTGGTTGTGACTGTTTTTTTCTTAAAGCTTTCTTTCATTAATTTTTGCGGGTGTGCAGCAAGAAGACAGGAAAGGAAGAGTTATTGCAAAGCAGAGTTTTATTGCCAAATATAGGTATTACCCCATCTTTAGTACCTCAAAACAAAAGCATTCAAGTCTTGTCAGTATCTGTAGACCCAGGAGTTTGACATTAGGGCTGGACTGCATTTCTTTGGGGTCTGGTATATATTTTTTTTTTGTCTTGGGCTCTGATTATTTACTACTGCAAGGACTATTGGCTGTCAGTTAATTCTCTAGTGTGAGTTACTGTATTTCAATAAAGCTATGGCCTTGGCCTTTAGTCCAGTTTGCAGAGATCTATGCTTTCTGTCTGTGTAGTCCAGGGTGGCATTTGCAACGTAACAAACATTTCAAAGATTTACTTTCTTGGGGCACACAAGAATGTTATTTCTACTTAGTGTTCCTTCTCTAAAAGAAGTATGCATCTTCAAATACTTTAATTTCTAATACAAACAAGTAGCCTGACTATCTTTATGCACCTTAACAGTGTCCTGGAAAGGATTTTCCATTTTGCTGAAAAGACTCAATGCTTTTATTCCTTTCCATAGTAGATTTTGCATAGAGAAAACTGGCCAAAGGTATTGGAAAAGCTAATATTTCAGTAAAGTGGAATATATTAAAGCTTTTAAGCTTTGAAGTTTATTTATAGTGACAAAAACAATTCTGTAGAATCCCGATATATTAATATTTAGTTACAACTGAAATCCTATGAAAAGATAAGGAAAAATGTTTTATTTGTTATAATCAAAAACTATTTTAAGGTAAATACAGTGCAAACAGCAATAGCATGTGGAAGTCTAAAGTGACTTTAGACCTTTCCCAGTTGTGGGGTCCTGCTAGAGTTCTCTGGCACAATGCAGAGCTGTGCCAGATGCAGAGCTTGCTGTAATTTGAAACTAAATGAAAATACAGAGATGGAAGGGTCTGGAAACAGGCAGGGCATGGCTCTGCCTTCCATCCAATGATAAGCAGATCTGGCCAGCTTCCCACTGATAAAAACGATGCAAAAATCCAGGACTACTGGTACAACCACAGCTGTGGGAGGCATTTAGTTTCAGTTATTGTTTGCAGTATATCCCTCCAGACTTTGCTGGTTTCTTCATCAACACTATTCTGTTAAAGTTGACCAGTTTTATAATTTGTTAACGTTTAGAGCAGTAGTAAATGAAAACGTTTGCAAACTTTTATTTTAGGGATTTCAAATTTTGCACAGCAATGTGCTCCACCTAATCTAGTGTGCAACTGACATACAACACAGTGCGTTATGATGAACAAGCGAATTTATTTGCAACTAATGGGCAATAAACAACAAATTCTAATTTGTAATGGATTTTCTCATAATGAATTACCTGTAAACATTTTCCCAAGCATATTAGCTATTCAAAAGTTTCAACCACGATTTCAGTAAATTTAGGTTTTGTTATTTGTGAGGCTAGTTGGCATGTGAACCTTAAGCTCTTTCAGTTGAGTTAATGATCATTCTTATTTCCTGATTGAATCAATACAACTTATAATATTCAGTATCCTAAATGCTAGTGGCTAAGACTCTGCAGTAGGCAAAGCAATTCCCTGTTTCCTTACCAAATTCTTCCAGAGCACTGGTAGAAAACAAACACAAAAGCATGTGAATATCATAAAAATGAAGCTGGTAAACTGCTAAAGTGAACATTTTTTCAGTTTCTGCAGGTTGGGAACACAAATGTGTCAAAAATAAATGGCTGCATGAGCAGTAGTATGCTATGGATAAGGATAATCTACTCTGAGCACTGTGATAAATATGTTACCTTGCCCAAAACTTTTGTGTGTTTGTCCCTCTTCTATCTTCCTTCCTTCTAAAAAAACATTTATAAACTGCTTAATCCCCTCTCAACACGTGCATATAACTTCCACTAACGCTAATGGTAATTACTTATGCTCAGTGACAAAAAAAATAGAACTTCTGTTAGGGTGAAAGCTTGAGGGATGTTGCCAAAAGCTGAAAATGGGTCAAATTATTATGGAGGAGTATAAAAAAAAATGGTATGGGCAAGTGAAGATAAAATTTGAACTTGAATACAAAGTGGAATTCAATTAATAAGGAAAAAAGCACTGAGACAGGAAGGACGAGAAAAGGGCTTGGCAAATATTTTGTGAGTAGATGGGAGACTGTTGGCGGCAAGTCACAAGTGGTGTCCCTCA
>NW_009724583.1:27938-79120 GCF_000703405.1 Apaloderma vittatum | reverse complement strand
ATATTGAACAGCACTGGCTCCAGCACTGACCTCTACTGATCTTGCAACAAGCAGAAAACCCAATATTAAATTAATACATAACAGCTTTGTACAGTGTAATCTTGTGATGCTGGGAGATGAATTTTGTCAGCATGACATTTGCAGCTGGTAGTAGATTCAAGAGATACACTACTCCTCACAGGAAATAAGTTGAAAGCATGGCACGAATATTATTACTTTATCTTGTGGCTAGAAGAAATGAGCTCTCTATCACTTCTATCAGTATCCCCTAATGATTTAGGCAGTGCTTAGGGTATGGGTAGAAATGTGATTTACAGGGCAATTTTTTTAAGAAGTTTTTTCATTCCCTTCTAATCCTTGATATGCCCAGAGACAGTGCCAAGGATAAGTTGTTCCATCACCTTTCCAGGGATGGAGGTGAGGTTGACTGGTCTGTAGTTACCCGGGTCATCCTTCCTGCCCTTCTTATAGACTGCAGTGACATTGGCTTTCCTCCAGTCCTCAGGCACCTCACCTGTTCCTCATGCCTTACCGAAGGTGATGGAGAGTGGCCTAGCAACGACTTCCGCCAGCTCCCTCAGCACCCGTGGATGCACCCCATCAGGGCCCATGGATTTACGGATGTTCAAGTGTTCAAACTGATCCCTAACCCAGTCTTCCTCAACCAGGGCAATCTCCTCCTTTATCTTGCCTTCCTCTGGGGCCTCAAGGTGCATATATAAATACATAAACCCAATAATTTTAAAAAATAATAATTGTATTTAGACAAACCATTAAAGTCTTGGAAGCCTTTCAGTGTATTTATCTGGTATCAGATTGAGATATACTGGGTCTCTTTAGCTTGGAGAAGAGGAGACTGAGGGGTAACTGCATTAATGTTTGAAAATCTGTAAAGGTTGTGAGTCAGGTGGATGGAGACAGGCTCTTATCAGTGATGTCCAATGACAGGGCAAGGGGCAATGGATGGAAGTTGGAACACAGGAGGTTCCATGTAAACCAGGAAAAGATTTTTCACTGTGAGGGTGACAGAGCCCTGACACAGGCTGGCTGTGGAGTCTCCTTCTCTGGAGACATTCAAAACCTGCCTGGACGCGTTCCTGTGTGACCTACTCTGGGTGATCCTGCTCTGGCAGGGGGGTTGGACTAGATGATCTTTTGAGGTCCCTTCCAGCCCCTAACACTCTGTGATTCTGTGATACACCACTCAGGTTGCTAGTAGGCAGCAAGGACATCTTTATAAAGATGGTTTTCTAAGTAATTAATTTAGTTTGAAGACCCTCCATTAAAGAGCATTCTGTTCACTGTGTATGACACTCATTACAGACATTTGTGTTACTGAAGAATAAATCATTGTAACAGTCAAATTCTGTCTCTCTGTAAAAATATGTACAAAACATTTGGCCAAGTGTGCACAGTGTATAGTTATTTTATTTTATGGTTTAATGTTTATGGCTTTCTCCTGTGGGCCTCTGTTACTTAGTTTCTCTATATAGTAAAAAATGACTTAAAATATAAAATGACTAAGGAGTACTCTTAATTGTGTTGCGTAATTTTCATTTTTTGTTGCTTGATTTTTCTGTAGATTTTTTTAAATGGTGATCATGGTTTTTTCTGCATGGAGAAAGAATATTGTTTTTGTCAGAGTGGAGTGGATGGGTCAGAACAACATAAGTATGTATGTGCATAATTCCCAACTAATTACCTTCTTCTGAAAAAAAAACCACACAAAAACCAATCCCCCCCCCCCCCCAAAAAGAAAACCCCACCTTTTTACAGCTTGTATAACTGAGTAGTTGGAGAAATGTAGTGAGCTCTTTTTGGATGCTGTCAGACATAAACACAAATGTATTTCAGGACAAAATCCAGGGCAGGCTTTGTGAACACACAGATTCAACTTTCTTCATATGAAGCTCCTCATATTTTCTTTAACTAGATGTGCCTGGATATTCTGCGGGCACTAAACAACCCTGCTTATTCTTAACTATTGCATGCAAAAGTCATCTCCAGTATGTAGTATGCATCATAAGGGCACGTCTACACTCTGGATATGTGTGAGACAGTTTCACACCAAAAGTCATGTGGATATAGTGGCACAGCTTGGGTTTAGGGCATAGCAGCTTTGACAAAACTCCGACTGGTGGTGGCTGCATGATAAGGCTTTCACTGAGTTCTGGCCTGACCACTGTCAAAAAATAAGTCATGACGGTATTTCTGTTTGAGTAATTTTACTCAAATTCTAATAAGTGTGGTGGTGGCTGCATGATAAGGCTTTCACTGAGTTCTGGCCTGACCACTGTCAAAAAATAAGTCATGACGGTATTTCTGTTTGAGTAATTTTACTCAAATTCTAATAAGTGTGGTGGTGGCTGCATGATAAGGCTTTCACTGAGTTCTGGCCTGACCACTGTCAAAAAATAAGTCATGACGGTATTTCTGTTTGAGTAATTTTACTCAAATTCTAATAAGTGTTTGGGAATGTGACTGTATTATTGTTTGTTTGACTGCATGCTTAGAGTGTTTTCTGTTAAATCTTAAGCCAGCTAGCAGCCTGGTTTTTCAATTTAATTTTTACTCATTAAAGAAGCCTGATTTCGTTATTTTAAAAATAATTTTTAAAGATGTGATAGGTTCTTAGTAAAGCCCCTCTTACTTCCAGTGTGGAACAAGGCGAGAACTCTATCATATGTGATCCCTCAGTGGTTGGGGGGTGGGGAGAGAGGTTTACAGACGAGTAATTCCCTGTACTTGTTTTGTATCTTAACTTTTCATAAGGTTCTCATTACTGACAAACATTAGCAGTGAGCACGCGCTCTAATCACATTTAACATCTGCTGTACATTTAGTTGCATATAGAATTTAGCAGCTCTAGAGGAATAATAGCTGTTAGATTTTTTCCTCATACACTCATTATTGACATTTGGCTTGAGCTACATTATAAAATCAGAGTTGAGTATGGGTCTGTTGGTCTTAGCTCAGTCTCTCATGAATCGTAAGCATGACTTGAATAACAAGAGAGTCGTAAAGTATAAGCCGTGTGTTCACAAATGAATTGCATAACAGCCATCTGAACAGCAACATTTCCATGCAAGCAGCACAGACAGAGCAAAGTACATTTTAAGCTACTACACTTATTGTTATTGCTAAATGGCTGTAATTAATTTAGAAGAATGTTGACCCTACTGGATGATTCAATATAACATGGCAGTTTTACATGAACGAACTTGCGTATTCAATGCATTACTCTATAATTGTCCTTTTTTCTTGTAACAAAATCAGAAGATGTGACATTATTTATGAAGATATTTTAGCAGAGGCACTGCTGCAAAACCTTTTTTGTGTAAAAAGAAAATTGTTTGCCTTAAAAAAAGGTCAGTTCTCTCTGTAAAATATATATCTGAGATTCTACAGCTGTACAGAAAGAATGAAAACCATGACATAGCATTCTTTCACGCTTTTCCATTCTAGCTACCTCTGTATGTGATCTCTGGGTTATAGATATGTAAACAATACCTATCTCATTAAAGGTTCTTTGAGATTTGCAACTGAATGAGAAACAAAACTAGTGTTCACATGGAAACATTGAATTTCCTCTGACATGCAGTTTCTGTGCATGGATACATGCATACACAGTGGTATTGGTGCATGTGGTAAACTATGTTTTGCTTTCTTGCTTAGTGTCTCAGTTAAGTGTGACTTATTTAATTAGGTATGGCTGATGATTATCTGTGCTAGTCTATGCCTTGAATTTAAATCGAGCAACAAGACCAGTCATTTTGTAATGATTCCACTAATGATATTTTAAATTCAAAAGATTATTTTATTCAAGTATGAAAATGCTTGAAGTGTTACAATTCAAATCTACTACTATCCTATAAAAAAGGCTGAAAAAGTAAGTATATGTATTAAGGGTGACAGAGATAGATGAGATTAGCTTAGCTTTTTGCTTGACAGCAGTTTCCCACAACATATGTTTGGTGCTATCAGGGTTATTACAGAGAGCACTGACTAATCAGGGAGACAGATTCACAAACAGTGACTGCAACACATGGTAGCCTCTCAGTGTTAAAAAGGACCATCGCAGTCATTTGTAAACATGGTCAGATAATATGAGTATTTATCATTTTGATTGCTTCAGCCACAGCCGTCAAATGCAGAGATCTTTTGCTTACCGTTCCAATCATTTGCAAAAGAAAATGTCTTGTAAGTTAGCAGTGTCCACTGCTGCATGGAAGAAGTGAGGGAAAATTCTGACAGCTTTTTAATGAGTCTAACCTTGATTAAGTGTATTAAAAGCTTTACCTTTAAGAGGAATCGGTAACTGTGATTTTAATGACAAGCTGATACTAATCAGGGCTGGCTATTTTAAGCCGCGTTAACACCAAACCTCTTATCAAATGCTCCATCTATGTGAAGAAGTCAAGTAAATCTGATTACAGGGAGAAGCAGCTGAAGTTCTATGTAATTGATGTAGCCAGTTGTAAGTGCTCTGCTGACGTAATTTTACAGCTGTTAAGAGAAGACATTTGTAAATGGGCTTGTGATTGGATCTACAGCAGCCACATGCAGAAAATATAATTATGAGAAAGTTCTGTGGTATGCGCACAGGCTGTTGGAATCAGTCATAGCACTATTTAGTAAGGGAGACAAAAGCTTAGACTTGTCAGGGCAGAGATTGATAAGTTACAGACATCAGGGGGTTTTTATTAATTTTGCAGTCACGTTTTTCCAGAAAGTCAAGCTAGGGGTAGCGAGATCTAACAGTTTCGCAAGACCGAAATGTGGAGTTATTTTGCATTTTTGATACTGGTAGATCCCATTAAAAATGTCCATCATTTTTTTCTCCACCTTAGTTTTCCACTAACTTTCTTCAAAACGTGCCATAACAGGTCAGTTTGTTTCCTACCTCCCAAACACAAGTTGTTGTGGGAATTATTTTTCTAGTTTCAGATTCCCAGATGTGTGCAGTAAAAATGGAAAACTAAAAACATCATCAGTCATTTAGGTTAATCTCTTTGCCAATGAACATTTTTTTTCTAGTGGCAGTTTACTGGTGTATCATACATATCAGGTTTAAAAGTCTGAAGCAATAGGATCCCCATCATGTCTTGCCCAGAGGCATGAGTCTAGTCTTCCCTATACTGGACTTAGAAGCAATTTCCTCGTGATCTCAGTGGAGCTATATTATGTCCCAGTTCAGCCCGAGACACCTTTCTCCCATCTGAAATCTAATCCTTAGTTTAGCTTGCTAAACTAATTTTTTTCTTTTCTTTCTTTCTTTCTTTTTTTTTTAAAAAAAAATTCCTGTCAGTGTTTAAGAGGTATTTGAACGATATTCTCAATAACGTGCTTAACTTGGTCAGCCCTGAATTGGTCAGGCAGTTGGACTGGATGATCATTGTAGGTTTGTTTCAACAGAAATAATTTCTATTCTATTCTAGTCTAGTCTAGTCTAGTCTAGTCTAGTCTAGTCTAGTCTAGTCTAGTCTAGTCTAGTCTAGTCTTTCCTTTTTTAATTATATTTTGCTGATGTCTGGATACATTCAGTTATCTAACAAGTAGGGATTCTATTATCACATATATCCTAGACTAGAATATAGAAAAGCATTGCTTTACTTTCTGTTAATATTTACAAGTGTATATTTTAAAAGACTGTTTACATTTGTATTGTCTGACCATCAATGATCTTTCATATACCTGGATCTAGAGGGTTTTCTGAAAATTGTTTTCATGGTACATAAAAAACTATTCACAAAAATCTTTCTAAAGAAAGATTAGTACAGACTACTATTTCATACTGGTTTTATTATTAATTTAATATAAAAAAAAGGTTTCTTTACAGCAAATCCAAGCCTCTCATGTCCCCTCACTTTTCTGCTGCGCCTTGCAGAGAAGAGCCTGTCTCTGGCTCCCTGAAAGCCCCTTGTAGGCACCTGTAGAGCTGCCCCATCTCCAGGCTGAACTAATCCTCGTCCTCTAAGCACTCCTCACAGAGTGGATGCTCCAGCCCTGACCACCTTGTTGGCCCTCCATTGGGGCTCACTCAAGTTTATTGTGTTTTTTTCTGTACTGAGGACCCCAAAACTGGACACAGTTTTGTATTATTGTATTAGTCACAAGCTGATCCTGACTGTTACAGAAGTATCTACCCTGCCACATTCACTAACAGACAGGTGCTTTGAGTGTAATGAGTCTTATCAGTGGTTTATTACTGTCTGTAGTCCTGGGTCAAAATGAGGTCTGGGTCAAAGTGGAGAATTTTGTCTTAGCAACGCAATTCAAAGCTGGAGGCCCTGTGACGTGCATCCCTGACAACAACAGATAACCTGTAAAATGACTCTGAAGCAAATACTGGATACACTACTACGGATTTCCAAAACTGGGAAGAAATTCTGATCTGACCTAATTAGGATTTGGATGTGACATTTCTGTATAATACTAATCAAACGTGTGATTGAGCAGTAAAATGAGAATGTCTTATACACAAAGAGTCTAACTTGTACTACTTAACTGAATTGTTCTGCTGGACTAGTGAAAAAGTAAATTAACTGTAATGTATATGCTGACCTTAATCTTGCTTTTTTAAACTCCTTTGGCCCATGAAAGACAAGTGTATACTCCAGGTACCAGGTGTGTGTGGTAAATGACCTCAGATGATGGCACTGGGAACTGCAGACATTTATAATTTATGAGATTTGCATTTCTTAAATTTTTAAAAGATTAGAGAAATCCTTCTGTATGCTTTAAAGAAATCGTTGTACATGAAGTGGCTAAAAACATGGCAAAGGTTCCAAAATGTCCTATGTTTTCCCAGCTGTAGCTGGGCTCTCTATATTTTAATTCAAATTTCTGTATGTAAGTATTTAATAAGATGGTACATTTAATTTCATTAATTATCCTCATGGTGATCTTTGCCAAATGGGTCTTATTTGTTCTTTTCAACTTGAGGCATTTGCATGCATTGGCGTGCATATAGTGCAGTGGACATATAACAGTTGATTTTCCAACCGATCATATTTTCTGGTTTTTCAAGTGCATAGATATTACTAGTCACGTATAGTATGTTGTACCAAAAATCCTTCTGTATGTAGTTTCAAAGGTGAAATTGACTCTGCTGGATGCGCTGGGAAATGAATGCTTAAGGGACAAAAAATTGGAATAAAACATTTGGCTGAGCAGCAGGGACCTTTTCTCCTGAATAGAAAGGACATTTGCACTTTCTTTCACTTACAGATAAAATTTCATTAAGGCCTGAGATGTGATTTTTTTCCTAATTCTCATTTTTGAACCTGTTCTATAGGTTTCTGCACTCCAGTCCAGCTGCTTTATTTCAGAATGACCTTTTCTTTCTCTGAATTGGATAAGATTCACACACTATTGCAGCTTTCCATATGTTTGTTTGCTTAGTCTCTCTTCCAAGTTACAGTACTCTGTTCTTTGTCATTATATTTCTGTCTTCATGATAGTTATACATGGGAAAACAACACTATGGTGAAAATTACGAAGAATTTAGAAAACATTGCTTATTATGTACAAGAATGCATGCGTCCATGGCACAGTTTATTCATGCCTAAAATCTGGAAAGTGAAAAAATGTAACTAAAAATGGCCACTAGCCGTATTGTGCTTTTAAAATAATGTGACTGAGAATTTTTACATGTACAAGAGTGTAATATTCATTTCTTTCTGCAAAAGGAAATACTTCCTGTTTGAACTACAAGAGAGTCTACTTAAAGCCTGCTTAATAAAATCCTCCAAGAGAAGTGGCAGAGTCCCCAGCCTTAGACAGTTTTAAGGCTCAGCTTGACAGAGTGCTGGGCCATCTCATTTAGACTGTGTTTCTTTATCAAAAAGGGTTGGGCTAGGTGATCCTTGAAGTCTCTTCTATGATTCTATGATTCTATGAATATGACGCAAATATTATTTTAATGGATGTTATATACTGTCAATATGGTGGGAGCAATTGCATATAACTTGCAAAATCATTAATAATATCGCTTAGTGAAATTTTCTAAGTAAACATTTTCCTGCATGCGAACAGCTGGGAGAGAGACTAACAGCATCAATCAATTTAGGTTTACTTGAAGTGTAATTGGAATGCCCTGCAGGGCTCATTGATAGCATTCAGCTTTGTGTCTTTTCCAGCATAAACATCTGCACCCTTACACTTGGTGCTGTTTATCTGTAAACATTGCAATGGTTACTTCTAGAAAATATATGGTTTTATTATGAAATTACATATATTTAGGTAGAATTTGAATTTCCTGTCATGTCAGTCTTGAAAAATGTGTAGGAAGTTTTGAAGTTTCATGTAAGTCTTCTACAGACTGTAAAGTTTCCTTATTTTCTCCTCCAGTACTACTGCAGATACAATATGTGGATTTAGTCCTGGATTTTTTCTGTTACCTGGTTCCTTCCTACCACTATTAAAAAGAAAAATCTTTTGTAACTTCACTGGGAATTTTGTTTACATATGGAATATGGGATAGCCCTGTCCTATCACTAGAAATATTAGTACATGAATAGAAATGTAGACCCCATTAATTTAAAACAGCAGTTAAAAACATTTGGTTAGAAATCTGGCCAAATCCTGCTTATCTTTAAAGATACCATACCAAAAAATTTGTAGAAACTACTCAATTTCTCAGTAAATGGAGGAAATGTGTTACTGTGGGAAAATAGTTTTATTCTTATTTACAGACTTTGAAGTTATAACTTAAGATACTGTGAAAAATTTCTTAATAACAGAAATTATAACACATTATATTTTCAACAAGTAAAGAAGTCTACTTTATGTGATTTTCAACTTCTTATTTTTCTCTCCTTTTTTTTTTTTTTTTTAAGTGTGTATCATTATAAAGCCCACTTTTTCCATGTTCGTAGAGCTGTCTCTATCAATACATAGTCACATTGTGGGAGGATGTTGTGAAATTTGTGCTGGTTGTGAGGGATGTGAAGTAACACAACTGATTTTTGCCAGTCTCTTTCAAAAACATCCCATTTCTTGAGAGGATTCAGGTCTGACCAAGCTCTTCAAAAATGCCAGCCTGAAAAAGACCTTGGTACAGTTCCTTCACTGGGGAGATTACCACCAGCATTCAGTGATCCTGTGTTTCTCCAGAGAAAACTCCACAGAACTGTCATAAATAGGTAATTATTTTTTAGTCACTATTCTAGATTTTCATACTTTATCCCTGAATAAATTTCCATGTCATAATAACATATTCAATTAAGTGATTTTAACCCAATTATATTCAACATTCAGAATTCATTAGAATTTTAGAAACCCCCTCTTTCCTCCACTTTTTGGGCAAAACTTACTCTAGATCTTTTTTCCAACTGTTACTTAGGATTTCAAGTGACGCTAATTTTTCACTGAGCAAATAAAAAAGTTCATTAAAATGGAAACATTGAAAAGTATAGGGTTTCTGACAGGTTTTCATTTTTAATGTTTTGTCATTAGGTATTAGGAAAATGGGCATTGTAATAGGATATGCCATCAAATTAAGTGCCTCATTAAATTTCAAGATCTTATTCCTTTTGGTATCATTTATATTAAAGTGAACTATTGAGACAAAAGTAAGGATGAGAGTAACATTTGAAACTGACATCAACCTGATATTCTGGCAATGTTAGGTCTCTCATTAATTACACTGTAATATTCACAACACTAACTCACTAACTGTAAATATGCCTGGTAATGTTGACTGTAATTTGTGTTACTATTGAGGGAAAGCTTTATCTTAAAGGTCTATCAAAATGTTGATTTGAAACTCTGAGTTTAATTGGCTATTCCACAGTGGTCTATCAAGAAATGAATGGCTTGCAACACCCTTTGTCATTTCTGGACAATTATTATTGTAAGAATACAGAAGGCACACCTACAGATCAATTACATTTTGGCTATGACCAGACTATTATTGAGCAATTACCTATTTTATCAACAATTTATTTTACCCTTGGTAACAGCGCAAAGCAAATTCTTATGCCATACACATATGACCACAACTGATAAGGGATTTATGATTCTAATCATAAATCCATTTTTGTAAAAGCCCTGCTGGGCTTTACATGCAGCCTGAAGCATCATTTGTAATATAAATCATGTATGTGAAAGATAAAGTTCTGCTGCAGTGTTTTATTGTTTCGTTCAGTAGGTTAAAAATTATGAACCGATTTTCTCGCTACTATTGACTGTGGGTTTTGTTTCTTTTATCTCCCTGGATGTGAGAATGGCGTACTTGCTTTTCTGCTTACAACGGGAAGGTTGCAGAGGAAAAACTCGTAGCATGTTTATACATACATGACTGTACCTCACTCAGTGTGTCTCAATCCGTAACTTATGGCACAAGTAATAACTGATTTTCTCAAAAAGAAAGAATGAACAAGCAATGTTGACTAACAGTCATAACTTTAGACAGATAGGCAAGATTCTTCTTCTCACCCTATCGATTTTCCCAATATTTGCTGTTCTTTTCATGCACTTTTTCCTGTCTCACATGTAAGCTCCTCAGGGCACATACCTTGTGGTGTAAAATAAAAGTCATAACTTCACTTTACAGTTATTGTAATAAAGTAAGTACCAATTTATTTAGAACAAAAGAACGTATTAATGTTTCACAGTGATGCCTGATAAAACTGATTAGGTAAGATTCTAATCAAGTGGTTAACCCTGACTCTTTTTCACGTAGGTTTTAACAGTTGTAATGTAGACTTGGTATTGTTGACTTTATTTAACTGAGCAGATATTTCGCTTGAGTCAGAAGGATAAACAGGATTCTGCTTTTGAGAAGAGCTTGTGTTGCATTACAACATAAGTTTGCAGTTACATAGCTTCATGCAGCTTAAGATCAGTGGTTCACCTGTTCTCACATCTCATCAAAGGTCAGACAAGCCATTAGATTTCTTCCAGTTACTTGGGAATGTGTATGCTTAATGCATATTTTATAACTAAAATGCTACTACTGACTTTAGATTTTCACTTTTTCTTGTTAAGCCATACATCAATCCCCTTAGAAGGAGCTATAACCCAAGATGGGTCAAGGTTCAGGTTTCAAGAAAAAGAAAGTACTCGGAAGATGTGATTTTAAAATGGCTTTACTGAACTGTTAAACACAGCATACCTCAAGTAAATGAAAAATAGTTCACTGAGATAAATATATAATTATTATATCCAGCCCATTCTATGATACTCTACATTTAAATTTATCAGGAATAAAAAAAATTCTTAATATTAGAATTCTTCCAAAATATAAGCTGTTAAGGAATACAATAGTGATCAGGCAACTAGGGCTAAGGGTTGCGCTAGATGTCAGACATTAGGCTGTAAGGAAATTAGCATTTAATGGCATCTGCAAGACAGAATATCTACATATACATGAGGTGGAAGAAAGTTTGTTATTGTATTTCTGCAAATGGAAATACTGAATTTGTTTTCTCATTTGCAGGGAGTCTACCAGTGAACTTCAGATTGTTATTGTATCTTGTGTTTATCTCAGCTAGCACAATTTTACCCTGTGCAAATCAAAACTCTGCCCCTTTGATAGACTGCTTATGGCAAAAAAAATTATGATTTCCTTTGGTTGTTGCTCTCTTGTAATTTCTTTTTGGCTGTTTGAAGCTACTAGTCTTAAAACTCAGAGCCTTTATTTCTGTAAAATTGTAAAGACATCAAAAGTTTTATAATAAGTACAACTTTCCACAAACAAACCTGAAATGATGTATTAGCGTCCTTGCTAACAGCTTTTTGTCATATCCTTTTTTGTCGTATTAGTTTTTGTTATAACAGCTTTTCGTCATAGCACACACGCAATTGTGGGTGTGTATATATCACAGAATCACAGAATGTCAGGGGTTGGAAGGGACCCCAAAAGATCTAGTCCAGCCCCCCTGCCAGAGCAGGATCACCTACAGTAGGTCACACAGGAACGCATCCAGGTGGGTTTTGAATGTCTCCAGAGAAGGAGACTCCACAACCTCCCTGGGCAGCCTGTGCCAGTGCTCTGTCACCCTCACAGGGAAAAAGTTTTTCCTAATATTTTTTGGAACCTTCTGTGTTCCAGCTTGTACCCATTATCCCTTGTCTTGTCATTGGACGTCACCGAAAAGAGCCTGGCTCCATCCTCCTGACACTCCCCCTTGACATATTTATAAACACTAATGAGGTATATATGCACATGCTTCACATATATATATAAGTACATTTACATATATATGAGATGTACATATACATATTGTATGTATGCATATATATATATTTTATTCCCAGTAACCTCTGTATCTCTAATCCATTGATGTGGGTTCACCAGTGGTGATGTGAGGCAACAGATACTTATCTCTCCATAAACAGCCTCCTGTTTAACTCCGTAGTTTAGCTTTGCTGTCTCCTACTGAGTATTCAGCAGTTCTTTCTGGATCTACTAGGGGCCTCTGATCACTGTCTTCCGCTGCTGTTTCCCTTTCTGTCCCTCAAATCAAAGTATCGTGTCTGGAGGTCTTAGTACCACTTTAATATCAGCAAACCAGAAATACTGTATATTCTTTTGAAAGTATTGTGTATTCCTCCGAGGGTCAGTCTCAGCGTGACAATCTGAGAAGACTGATGTAGAGACCGAATGGGCAGACTGAGTTCACTGCTTGCTGAGGCAGAGTGCTTGTGAGTGTCTGGAGTAGAGTATCAGCTGTGTTCCTCCAGCAGGCCTTTCTTGAGAGAGCAAAATATTCTTCTATTTTACATATTTCAGAAAATGAGTTTGGGTGAACACTTAAGCATACAGCTTGCTCAAGGATTCCCAGAGCAATGGGTCAGCTCAGAACTTCTCCTTTGCCTCCAGGCAAACTGAGCACTCTCCAGGGCACACGCTGGCACATAATTGCCTACTTCAGGTATTTTCAGTCTCCCTTTTAAGAGCTTGCTAATTCTCTGGAAGCTGTCCTCAAACTCTTCCACACTTATTTTGGTCCCCTACCCCTGACTAACTTGCAGCTGAATTCTGACATTGATTTCTACATTCCTGGTCACAGAGACCTGACGTGATTTAGCGTTGTTATTTAACCAGAAGCCTTTTCCTGTGCCTCCACAACCTCTCTGTACTCATTTATCTTCCTATTGAATCTCTCTTGTATTTCTGTGCTATAATTCTCTGATGGAGGCAAATAGTTTAAAAATGTTAAGTGCAAATGGGTCTTTGAGGCTACTGTGCTTAGCTAGTTACACTTTGCTTCTGGCGGTAGCAGTATGTTGCTTTTCTTGCTCCCGACAGTTACGCCAAATTATTGTTCTACGTTGGAATAGGGATGCATACATATCTAAGCCTTGTATTAGTTTATGGTTCTGGTAAATAACTTATTAATGCAGAATCATTTTGTTGATTGTAACATCCTCATTAAATTCCATTATTCTTGATGTGCTCATGCAGAAGCATTAATATGTAAATTGTGATGGAGAGTTTAATGTATTAATGGATCCATTGACTACAGCATTTTCTTTGTGCAAAATGCACTTCCTCATTCTTTTAAATGGTTAATCAGATTATTTTAGCTGTTTATATATTTATTAAATTTCTGAAGTGCAATCTAGATAATGCTGTTATAAATTTAAATTAATTTTATTATATATATCGAATATGTGATTATTATAGTAAAGATTTATTTGCTGAATTATTTAAGTGAATGCTAAGAGCTCAAAGACATTAGAGGATAGGAAGTCAGAAAATGGAGATAGCTAAGATAAGGCTTACCAGCACAGAAAACCAGATCTGTATTTGTCGTCTTCATTGTGGAAAATATCAGGAAAGTGGAGTTCAGTGGGAAATTTCACTGCTAAGTTCCAATACACTGCTGCTTAACACAGGTAGATTTCAATATTTTAGATACTTTTAATTTGGACAAATTTGGACAGATTTTTAAGAAAATGGCTGAATGAACACCTTGTACAAAAAAAAAAAAGTGGCTACTTTTGGTTAAGAAATAAACAGCTGAAAATAATTCTGGCAAATGATGTGGTCTCTATGAGAACTTTATATGTGAAAATCGGTGTCATCTTCCCTTTAGCCATGTTCTGGGAGATAACTGGAAAAATACGGTTGAAAGATTCCTTCTGGGCAGCCAAAAGAACTCCTCTGGGACTGATAATTCATATGTAAAATTTCAGTAAAGCGCTGAATATCTGGGAGGTGTTGAATGAAGAGGCAGTGTCCCATATACACAACCCCTATGGCAGAATGGTTGAGCTGATCTTTTTTTGCAAAATTTCTTGAAACATTTCTGTTGCTGCATAGCATACCCAAAGGCTCGCACCTGAAGGCAGTTTGCTCAGTATTTTCTGCTGTAAGCTTGACACACACAAGGAGAAAATAAATGGAAACACACAAAAGGGAGACATGAAGCTGCAAAGATCTGTAGCCAGTGACCTGTCTCCAGGTTTAGTGAAATTCTGCCTCAATTAGTACTTTAAATACTCTTCCTTGCTACAATTTTAAGGCTAATGGGATGACAAAATCAAGGCATGCTGTGAGAAAGCTTTGTGTCAGTGGTGCCAAATAAGCATATCTGAATAGCAATTCCATCAGAAGAAAAAAAAACCCACACTTTTTTCAAAGCTCTGTAAGGTATTATCTTTTCTTTGTCTTTTCTACTGCTACAGTGAATTGTGAAGACATGGATATACATGAGATCTAATCCCAGAATATAGTCTGCTGATATTGGACAAGTTGGGACACTTGGAGACACACTTCAGAGATTTCAGAATTGAAGATATTTTCATTCCCATATGATTCACGTTAGCATAGACTGAGTTCCTATTTAGCAATGTCACTGACTTGTTTATGGTTAAAACAAGTCACTAATTTAGGGTAATTGTGTTATTTCTCACCATATATTTCTAGTAGTTATATCAACACTTTTATTGAAAGAATCTGTTTGTTAGGAAGCTTTCTGTAAAACACTTTTCCCTGGCATTTCCCAAGCAGCTAGGATGTTTGGCAGTTGTTGTGTTTGAAATAAAAATGTATTTATTATTCAGCATGTTGGAATTTGGAATACATCTGGGAGGGAAAAAAGAACCCATAGTTCATCTTTCCAGACAAACTATGCCGTTTTTTTCAGAACTGCATTTCATTATTTTTGTGTATGTGTGTGGATGTGATTTATACTGTTTTTTCCTTAGTACTGTGGCATGTCTGGTTCAATACTTGCACCTTATACCATTTTCCCCTGTGGACTTCCCTCTGACAGATGTTTTGCATTTTCTTTCCTCAAATGGAAATTTCTGTTCACCAATCTTAACGTTTACAAAAAATCAAGAACAAAAATATGAAAACCAGTCTTCTATGTTTTATCCACTATTTACAAGGAGAATAGCAAGGTGTTTCGTATACATGGATTTTCTTTACTGGTTTACTGGTGACCTTGGTCAATGATGACTTAAAATAACCGTGCTTTGTAAAGGACAGGATAAGAAGTAGTTCAGTTATCACATTAGCTCTGTTTAAGCTATTTCCTAAGTTAGAAATGACAATTTAAATGAGTTATGATAGAAATACTGTGAACTCAACCGGTGCATAGTACTATAGATGGATTCAGTTGAAACAATCAAATTGATTTTGTAAAGGACAGAAGGTTGTTTAGGATTAGGAACCAATGTTCATGGTTTAGTTTATATGAGAATATAAAACCAGATGGATACCAACAAGCACATTCTACTTTTGTTATGCTTGGCTGACTTTTGTGACTATGCTGTAAAAATAGGGGGATGAAAATTTATGAAGAACGTGACTAATACATCAAACAGCTTTCCTGGGAAGTAGGAGTAGATCTTACTTTTAAAAGCAGGAGAATAAAATTTGAAGACAAGATTTAAAGTTAGAAATCATGATTAAAATTGCTGGTGATATCATAATTTGATTAGATATGTAGATCGTTGTGGTGGGTCAACCATGGCTGATTTCCAGCTGCTCATTAAAGGTGCTCTGTCACTCCCCTCTTCAGCTGGACAGGCGAGAGAAAAATATAAGAAAAGGTATGTAGGTTGACAAAAGGGCAGGGAGATCACTCAGCAATTTCTGTCATGGATAAAGCAGAGTTGAATTGGGGAAAATTGAATAAATTTATTACCAATAAGAGTAGGATAATGAGAAATAAAAACTAAGTCCTAAAATATCTTCCCCCTACTCTTCCTTTCTTCCTTGGCTCAACTTCACTCCCGGTTTTATCTACCTTGTTACTCCGAGTGCAGAAGGATGGGGAATGGGGGTCATGGTCAGTTCATCACACATTGTCTCTGCCGCTCCTTCCTCCTCGGAGGGAGATCGTCTCACACTCAGTGTGGGGTCCCTCCCATGGGAGACAGTCCTCCAGGTACTTCTTAAATGTGCGTCCTTCCCATAAGCTGCAGTATGGGTCCTTTGTATGGTGTTCAGTCCTTCAGGAACAGACTGTTCCAGCATGGGAACATGATACTGGTTCACAGGTCCTGCCGGGAGCCTAATCTAGCATAAGCTTCCCATAGGGTCAGAGCCTCCTTCAGATGCACCTACCTCCTCTGCTGTGGGGTCCCCCACAGGCTGTAGGTGGATATCTTCTCCACCATGGACCTCCATGGGCTGCAGGGGGATAGCCATCCTCACCACATCTTCACCATAAGCTGCAGGAGAATCTCGGCTCCAGCACCTGGAGCACTTCCTCCTGCTCCTTCTTCACTAACCTTGATGTCTGCAAATTTGTTGCTCTTGCATATTCTCAATCCTCTTTCCACCTATTGTTGCCCAATTGGATTTTTTTTGTGTTTTCCCTTCTTAAATATGTTACCTCAGAGGTGTTACCACTGTCTCTGATGAGCCTGGCCTTGGCCAGGTCTTGGAACTTGCAGACATTAGGTCTGTTGGATGTGGGCAAAGCTTCTCGTGTCTTCTCACAGAAGCCATCCCTGTAGCTGCTTCATTCCCAAAATCTTGCCTCAGTTACCCAGTGCAATTGTTCTCCACTGTAGAAATCTTCATTGTCTAAAGGCTAAGAACCACTTGTTTGCTTGCTGCTCACTGCTACTCTTTTTCCACAGTGTGAGCTTAGGAAGTATGTGACCATAAAATGATATGCACAGTATGAATGGGAATGTGTACTATTACTTCTTTAGAATATTCATTCTGTGTCAGGAAGATCTACACTCAGATGTGAGGAAAAACTCACTAATATTTTTAAGATAGAGCTGACTTACACCGTGATTTGTCAGTTTCAGTATAAAAGTTGGAATGCTTTCCTATTACCTTCATGTTTTTTAAACTAGCTTTATTTTAAGATAATTACAACACATCTGCCTTTTGGATTTTGCTGGAGCTACCTTTTAACAATAACTGTTTATATTTTTTCTGTGTGTTTTAAAGATATATGAAAGACTGATTGATTAGTTCATCAACACATTCATGATGCTAATTGAGAATTTTCCACAGTGAGTGACAAATTCTTATGAATCATATCCGTCAATGGCATATGAATAAAACCTGCCAGTTTTCAGCTTAACTCTTCAGCTGGCTTGTTATTTAAGTAGATAAATTTAATTTCTCTAAAGTGAACTTAGAAAGCAACCATAAATGCAAGTATCTTCATTGAAGATTTAAAGGCAAGATGTGTTCCCCAAAAATGGATGAAGAAATTGTTATGAAATGTTTAGCTACTGTCAAATGCTCCACTGAAATAATATGCCAAAGAGAGTTTTGGTGCCTCATTCCACCTTCCCTCTTCAGCTTCCTTTTTTGTTTATACACTAAAATATAAAGGGCAAGAAGTTTTCTGGGCTTGAAAAAAATATTAGTTAGACACAGTCAGTATCACAGGAGTTTCAGGTGCTTGTCTTTCTGATGTAAATTCAATGTCCTACAGTAGCTGTTTAGCTTCTAACTGCTTTCAGGGATTGCTTCTGCATGTGACTATCTCAGAGGTCTCAGTACATTTGTTTCCATTCAGTACTACCAGCTGGAAATGATGGATGAGTTTACTTTTCCTTTAGTTGTACAGCTGTATCCTTGATATGAGAAATTTGGCTAGTCCCAGAAGATTGCAAGAAATTGTGTCTATCTAATCTAATCTATTAAAAGAAATATGGTATTTTTCAAGACATAAGACAATGGGTAAGATGGTCTTGCTTCTAGCTATTGGACTACAAATTGGGTGAAATTGCATATTCTGTGGGCATTGTAACTTCCATTTCTTTCTAAAAGTGTATCTAGACTGAGGCAGAATTGTGAAGAGAACCTGCTTCCAGACAGGTTTCTTTTTACGAAATAAAAAAGACTTTTTCCCATGTTCAGCCAGAAGAATGATTTGCTACTAGCAGCAGGGTTATGCAGAGGTTATTGAGTCATTCAGAGTTTACTGTTATTAGATTCATTTTGCTTCCTTTACTTACCCTTTCTGAAATAAAGCATGAGAATGACAGAATGTTTTTAATGTTTCTGCATAATCAATCTTTTTATTTTTTTTTGATTTAACTAAGAGTTGCTCTTTAGAGAGTCAGTCAATGCTAGAATGAACTTGCTTGTTCATTAGTGCCACTAATTCTTACTTTTCCTGTCTTGGTAATTTGTCCTCTTTCTACTCAGCCTCTGTCTGCAAGAGCAACCTCCTTTGCTATGGTTTCAACATCTGCCTTGGTTTCCCAGAAAACTTTGTGAGAGCTCTTTATAAACTAAAAGTGGTTCCAGTGTAATAGAGTGATTTATTCTGTGACTGAATTTCACACAGCTTTATGACAGAGCAAAAATATTACTTGCTTTGAATGCTATGACACAGAGGCAGAATAATGTTGTTTGGTTGTGTTTTTTTTTAATTTTTGCATGATGTTACAATGAAAGCATATTTGGTTCAAAAGTGTTTGGGTTTTTTTGATTGCTTTGTAGTGTCTAGAATTTTCAAACTAAAGCTCTTTCTATAATAGTCTCATCATGGCAACATAGAGCAGAACTTCCTGTCAAACCATCATGTCTTCAAGTTTTTTTTAATAGTCAGCAGTTCTACCCCATTCCACAAAGAACCTGAGAAGAAGATGAGTAGTATATTCAAAAGAACATGTTTAATTAAACTAGCAGATAGCTCTGTGTGGTGACAGATGCACTGTGAAAGTTTACATATAACGATGAGATGTGCGCCATGGTTGTAGCACAAATATCTGATGTGCTGAAGAAGGGCTTTAGAAGGAACCACCTTTATTATCACCTTAACTATGGGTTTTTTTCAGTATGCAAATGCAGTGTATCTGCTGTTCTGCTAACTGGTTTCGGTTGTGTTGGCATGAGTTTTTACAGGAATACATAAATAAAAGAGAAAGAACTTTACAGGTACAGACAAGAGGAAACTCCTCTGCAAAATGGTGAAGTATCGAGTTGTTCTTCTTTCTCCTCTTTTCAATCACAGTACGTTAGAAAAAGTCCTTGTCTCCCTTCTTAGTCCAGATTAACATTCATGTTACTTGACCTTTAAGTTAATTGCTCTCTGAAACTTTGTTCTTGATAACATAATTCAGATCATGTACTGTGTCCAGATATGCCTTGAGAGTACTGTTTGATTTGAATAACTATCCAAAATTTCCAGTAAAACAGGACAGGTTTTTTTGGAAGAAGATGTATTGACAGAGTCAGCAATTCTACAGATGCAGCCAAGTTTACTTGAGAAAAAACAACAAAGAAATCTTGATTCTTGAAAAAAAAGTCAATAAAATAATATGTTTTTTTCAGCAATTCATCCAAGACTGCTTTCTCTTGAAATCCATCCTCAAAGTTCAGTTTCTACACTGTGCTTAGTCTCTTAGCCCTGTAGTATATCTGCATAATTCAGATTCTTCATCATTGTGGATCACTCTCTGGCTTAGAATAGATAACTCTTTCTCCAGAACTGCATCAAAGCAGTGTTTAGGTGTTGATGTTTTGCATGTTTCAGCTAATTGTATGGTATTTTCATCCACTGTCATCATCTTTTTTTGTCAGATAGGGATTTAAATTGGTCATACTTTCAAACGGCTTACGCTGCATTTTCAGGAATTTATTAATCTGCAAGTTTTCATCTGTTTCTAGTCATAATCGTACACCAGAGGACTAACTTAAAAGCTCACAGGCAACAAAATTTCTAGTGTTATCTGCCTTACAAATTGTCAGTTTTCTACATAAGTCAAGTACAACTAGAATCCTCCTTATAAAAAAGAAAATACATTTTTGGATGTAGGTTTATCAAGGTACCCCTTGGAAACTTGTCAATGACTGTTGATATACAGCCAGTTCTTGTCAGAGTGTCTATTTGTGAGAGGATCCAACTCTTTTTTGTAAGATTTTATGTGCACGTTGAGAAGGTAGCAGCATCCTCCTGTGAACTGGCAACTGAGTGATGAGAGAACAGTAAGAGTACAGATATTTTTCCAAACATTCATCAGATTCCATACCTTTTGTTGCATGTGCAGAAAAATGACAATGTTCTACATAATTAATATTCTGTTTCTTCATTGATAGATGAAATCTCATACAAACAAAAAGGAAAAAAAACCCAAAACCAGCCCCCACAGGAACTCTGAGCTGTCTCAAGTCCCGACTTGAAAACCATGGTGAAAAAATTTATGATTGTCATTGTCAGGCCAGCAGAAATTCAAAATGTGGTAATCTGAGCCATATTACAAGAAGATATTTTGAGCATGAGTTTCTTTTTAGAGAAAGAAACTGCAAAACCTGTTAAAATCCACCTTATTATGGTTTTACTATGTGACCTTGAACTGTAAATTTGATGATTTATGGTGTAGCATACTTAAAAATATTTATAAGAAAGCTCAAGCAAAACATACAATATGGTTGTGAAAGCAGAAGAGAGTTTACAGTATGCTTCCAACATCATAACACACTGTAGACTTCCCAGGAGTCAAGGGTTTCAGGTCAAAAGAACAAAGATTTACCAGAGTGCTTTGGGCAGAAGGAATGATATACATGGTTCTCCTTGAACTTCCTAAATTATAATTACTAGTCAGGGGAATATACTGCATGCATGAAAAATAGATTTTCAATACATGGAGTTAAAAGTTCCCCTTACCTCTGAGTTTAATCATGACATACAATTTAAATGCATTTGCCAGAATGAGCAAGAAACAGAAATACAGTTTTCCTTGCTTGGAAAATTTCTACCTATTTTATGAATATTTTACTTAAGTAAAATGAGCTACCCTTGTTACATTAAAAAAAATTTATATGGTGACTGATCTGAATCCATCGTAGATGAATAAAGCAATCCAGTCTGTGTCCTAAGGACACTATATTCTAAATGGAAACAAGGCACAGATATTAAAAAAAAAAGCTACTAGAAAGTAAACTAAGAGTAATTACTACAGACTTTCTAGAATCATAGAATGGCCTAGGCTGGAAGGGACCTTAGAGATCATTTAATCCAACCTGCCAGTCATGGGCAGGGGCACCTCTCAACTAGATCAGGCAACACATGGAGACCGAACGGGGATCAAACCCGTGACCTTGGTGTTATCAGCATCACACTCTAACCAACTGAGGTAACCGGTCCTCACATGGTAATGTAGAAAGTACTTTTCTGGTTCCCTTTCCCTCTCCCTCTCCCTCTCCCTCTCCCTCTCCCTCTCCCTCTCCCTCTCCCTTCCCCTTCCCCTTCCCCTTCCCCTTTTCCTTTCTTTTCTCTTTTTTGTTAAATTAATCCTGATGATTTCATATGGACTTGATTTTTAGGATGATTTTGAAAAGAAACAGTTTAGCAGTCGTGAAATTGTGGAGACCCTTAGAAAATATATGGTTTTAATTGGATGTGCGGCTTATAAAACCATAAGACTGTTGTCATGCTTTTTATACTGGCTATTCCCAGTTAAGTCGTTACTTTTCCTGGTATTTCTTACAGATGTGGGATTAATGTATATGTTTTGTGATGTTTCAGTGTATGGTATTATTTAACTTCCAGATTTTGTAAAGTTTGTGGAGCTGAACAAAACCCAGAATTTCTGAGGTTTTCCTAACATTTCCTGTTATTGCACCTCTTTGGTAGATATTAGATCAGATTTTTTTTCTCAGGAAATATTCTAGTTTTTCAGAACTTTGTTGTCCTCTGAAAAATTATTAGGAAAATATCAAGTTAATTGCATTAACTGCAACAGACTTAAGGTCTTCATGGAAGCACAAAGTCATGGGTATTACAAAGTAAATAAATTTGAAAACTTGCCATATATCATAGAGGTTGCTTTAGTGATACACCTCCTTGAAGCTAGTCTTACTAACCATATTATAGCAATTTACTCTCTGCTTGAAGCCCTTGGATAAGGTAGGATTTTTCCAGAGGAAAAAGCGTGAAGGAAAACAGAGTTGTCCATGTATTTGCTTTCTAATTCTTGTGATTTGGGGTTATAAATCTATATTTGTTTTAGATCTGTATTTCCTCCTTTGTTCTGTGGTTAAATTTGAAAGGCAAATGTGAAATCGGAAGTAAACTGAAAAATATATAGCTTTCAAATATTTACTACATACCATTTTGTTGATCTTAATCACATGCATATTGTATCCTGTCGTGGTTTGCCCCTGGCTCGAGGTCAGGAACTCACCAAAGCCACTCTACCACTTCCCTTTTTAGATGGACAGGGGAGAGGGAAGATGTAACAAGAGGCCCGTAGGTTAAGATAAAAGCAGTTTAATGCAGCAAGAGCAAAGGCCGTGCATGGAAGCAAAACAAAGATTATTCTCTACTTCCCATCAGCAGGTGATGTCCGGCTGCTTTCCCAGGAAACAGGGCTCCAGTACACATAGAGGTTGCTTTGGAGGACAAACACAAGCAGTGAATGCCCCCCCACTTCCCTCTTCCTTCTGGCTTTTATATCTGAGCTGACGTCATATGGTATGGAATACGCCTTTGGTCTGTTTGGGCAGCTGGCCCAGATGTATCCCCTCCCAAGATGTTGTCCACCCCCAGCCTGCTGTTGGGGGAATATTGGAAAACCACAGCCTTGGTGCTGTGTGAGCACTGCTCAGCAGTAGCCAAAACACTGGGGTGCTATCAACACTCTTCTAGCTACCTCTACAAAAAACACAGCACTGAGAGAGCTGCTGTGGGAGGATTAACTCCACCTCAGCCTGACCCAATACATATCCATTGGAAAGATTTAAAATGTCTTAATCATTTTTCTTATATCTTAGATTTCATACAATATGTCTGCTTGAAACAAAACAAAACAAAACAAAACAAAACAAAACAGAACAAAACAAAACAGAACAAAACAGACAAAACAAACAAAACAAAAGCAAAGTGTAAAAAGAGAAGTGCATCTTCTAATTCAGGTTTCTTATTTAAGCTTCTGTGTCACATACACATTACGAACAATATTGATTTTCCTGACCTCGCTGAACAACATGAAGACTTAGCCTAGATTCCTCCCTACCTTAAATTTATCATAAATCTCATAAGTGCCAATATTCTATATTTGAATGTTTTGTGCACATTAGCAATATTGTAAAATCATATTGTATTAAGTGACAGATCATTAAATTTATTGCACAACAGGTTCATCTTAGCACTTCATGCATTATGAATAATAAAATAGTTATTGATTCTAATGTCAAATTATTATAACATTAATTTTTTCAGTTGTGGAAGGCATTTGCCCAACTGATACTGTACAGATATTCACTAAAACAGCACAGCCACAGGAAGCTTTCCTTATTCTATAATGAGGTTGTTCATCATAATTATGTTGTGTCAGCACACCCATATAGGTCAACTGGAGTTCAGAAAGATAGGATTATATTTTGTTCTCTCAGTATGCACGTGTTTAAATGCTTCCCTCCTTTAAAAATAACAGTAGTTACACTTGTACGGTAAATAATTCCTATTCTTTAGTTCTTTCACTCTTACAATTTAAAAAAAAAAGCTGTCATAGACAGCACTACCTGTAATGTTAAACAAAGTACATTGTTTCAATGATGGTATTTAATCTAAAATATAATGAGGAAATACGGTTTACCATTATACTTTGTTATTTATACATTTATCCTGTTAGGTGTCATCAGTATTAGTAATTTTTTGCTGAAGTGCTACTAAATTGTTTTTAAAGATCTGAAATATTTTTGAAAGGCTCAGGGAAAAAAGGAGTTTTTTTTCTGCATGCTATCTTCTCCAGTCTTTCTCATAATTAATTTGCATAACTCCAACTTCTTTTAAAATGTGCCAGGAATACCCTCCTTTTGGCTAAAAGCTAAGATGAACATTTTTTCAATTCAGCAGACATCATATTTTTGCATATTACTGTCATTAACACTGAACATAAATTGCCTTCCTTCCATACTGTGGAAAATAAATTTCCAGGAACTATTTTGTCAGAAACGTCTTTTTCTTGAGATATCCATGGTTGGAGTGTGTTGGGGTTTATGCTGCTGTGGAGATTTTAAGCTTGTTGCAGTAGCAATAATGAAAATGAAGTCTTTTTTTAAACCACTGAAAATCTCTGTGCACTACTTGGAAACAGCTAATTAACTTACATTGCATACTGGCTTAAATGAGCTGATCAAACACAGAAGCACTCCATCAGTCTTCATCTTGAACTCCGGTTCTCTAAAGGTTAATGTATCATCCTTCTTTATTGATTTCAATGGTTGCAGTTGTTGATATGGTTAATATATATATTGACAGTAGATTTTAATTTCTTTCTCATTTTTTTAACATACAAAAGACATAATACTCTTAGGCATAAAAAAGCAAGAGGAATAATTGTGGGATGATTACTCTTCCTTCTCTGCCTCCTTTTCTTTCTCACTCCAATAAATAAAATAAATAGGAAGGCTGTGTTCTGGGAAAAAAATCACAGACAAGCCCATATTGTTCCATTTCTCTTTTAGCTCATCACAATTTAATATGTAAATTTATTAGCACTCATTTCATTGGAAAAGAACAGTGTTATTTCAAGCTACAGAAATACATTGAATGGAGATTTCATTTTAATTAGTCTATATTTCCCACTAGTGGAGCCTGCAATTCTCATAATTCCCCACTCTTTTTTGGCTAGGGAAGCTTGCACGTTCCAAAAATCACACTGATGAAAACTTGCATTTACCTTAATGATAGTGAGTGTTGGGAATTTCTATGCATATAGATCTCATATAATTGTCTATACTGATGAATGTCATTTTGAATGACATGTTGCAACTCTCAGGTTGATTGGATGTGAGCCCAAGGGCATAGGTACCAGGCAAAGATGATTTTACTAGGACAGTTTGCATAACAAGCAACTGTCAGCTCATTAGCAAGCACAGGCATTTTTGCCACATGCTGTTTAACACATCATCACACCTGTTCACACTTCATTGTCCCAAGAATTCAGTTAGGCAGCTTTCTCTTGGCTTTATTTCTTCATTCCTTACTGAGAGTTTGTTATTCTGTGCCAGGTTCAGAGGTGTGAGATAAGTGCAGTTTGTGCTGTGAATATGCTCTGAGGGGGAGGCAAACACTAAGATTAGAATTTGAATAATAATTAACATCAGTGATTATTTTATAGCTCTTTCTGTTACTTGCTGTTCTTTGGAAACTGAATTATCTATCTATATATCCTCTAAAACTTACAATTTTACCAATGTTTGGTTTGATATGTAATCTGCCTTCAATTCCTCTTCTTGCTGTAAAAGGCACCTCAAAGTCCCACAGTCAGGTTTTTCTACAGAAAGAAAGTGAAAACACCACCACATTTTGAACAAATCATTCCTTCAGCTTGTCAGATCCTTGTGTACCTGGTAGGTAACTCAGCCGCTACACCTGCTTTGCCCCTGGGCTATATATCCTGGGGGAAGGCTATTGCCCGGAGGCTGGAGTTTTGGCCCACCAGTAGCCAAAATGCAACTTGTTACTGCTGCTGAGAAGTCTGGTCAACCAAAGTGAGTGCCCAGGGCTTACCAGTCCCCATGATGTAGCTGCAGCGTTGATAGGTAGACTTTTTCAGCCCTAAAGATCCAAGAGAAAAATGAGGTAGGGCATATTAGATGAGCTGGGATCACAAAGTGGGTGGATGGTAACAGCAGAAAATGTGAGGAGGACACTGCAGCTGCAGATCTGCAGAAAGCTGATAGAGGGAGAACGAGATGTGAGGGAAGACTGATTTCACCAGTAAACAGACGGATGACTGCTCTGAAAAGAAGGGAAAGGAGAAGAAGCCAGCCTTGATAAATTGGAATTGCTCATGGCCCACCTACTCAGCCAAGTTGTACTCCCTATCCAACTCATTATTTTCGTTTGCTGATGACTGTAATTGTGGAGGCAGCTGAAAGCACTTTGCTTTTCTCAGATAAGCACAAGTTAGCCAGGTGTGGAAATTTAGGAAGAAAAGAAATCTCCAATGTGCTACATTAATGAAAGTGTTTCTCACAATTTTCTTATCTCTTGGTGTATGAGAAAAAAAAAAACACCCCACATCCTCTGCCTTGTGGTATTCTGCCACTCTAAAAATATTACTATATTTGGTTCACTTTTCCCTTATCATGTACCCTGTTGAACGTACCGTACTCTACAAGTGCTAAAGTACTTTTGGATTTGGTCATGTCCTATTTCTTAATCAATCAAATAGATAGCATTAACAACTGGGTTCAGTGAATAAAATCTGAATCTTTCATTGCTCTTCTGCAAAGAATGTGTGGTGTGTTAGTGTTTACCAGATTTACTTTGTCCACCTTTCAGTACAATGACATAATCAAATAGAATACATAATCAAATAGAATACATAAGTGTAGGATGGCAAATTACTTACATTTGATCCACTTGAAAATGTGGAGTTTTTAACTCTTCTTGGCAACATTTGTACTCCTTTTTTGAATAGTTTTCAGAAACACTAAGTTGCTTGCTATCACTATGACTATGCATTTATCATTTCCCATAGTGTCACAGAGACTGAGATTTGCATGGTTATTTAATAAAAAGCCATACTTTTATTTCATTGCTGTCTTGATCATATTTGCAAACTTGGTCCTTGCAGATATTTCTGAACAAATGGGGCTTAATTTTTAGTGAAATGTCTATGAGGTATCCTATGCCCTCTGTTGGTAATGATCTGAAGAATGAAATTTCTCTTTCTTTTCTTTTTTTTTTCTTTTTATATGTATTTCATTACAGAAAACTCATAGATGATGTATAAAAACAGATCAAGGGACACAGTTATTACTCATATGTTCTGCACTACAAGACTCTTCCAACACATTTTCAAATGAAACATTGATGGCTTTTCTCTCACAGTTGAGACTAACATTTCTGAAATTCTCCACAAGCACATTACATTTTTGGTCACTTGTCTCTATATTGGATCAGCAGGAGGTTGGTACTTCTAGGATGAGGGTATGAGACTGAAATTGAATTGCCAACTGCAGTCCTCATTTGGAAGGAACTGAGCTGCTCCGGGACTTCAGGATAAATAAAAGACAACAACTAGTGTAAATACTTATTTTCTGCTCCTTCCCTTACTAAGAGAACCAGAGTGCTTTCTTGTTGCAGAGTTGATGCAGCGCTGTTACCTTCTGCTTCGCAGCACTCTACAAACACTTCTGTTCTCCATAAGGAGGATGTAGCCCACTGTGTTACAAAAAAAAAAAAAAGTCCTCATGTAAAAAATATGAATCTGCAACCTTCATTTCTTACATAACAGAATAAACCGAACAAGACATATCCTTCCTACCCATAGTCTGCTGGCTGTGTAGCCTGGAGGACTTGATCTCAGAGATAAGACAACACATTACTCTTTTTGTTATTTGATAGGAAAACCTGAATGTTTCAGAAAGGGACAAATCTCCCATATGACCCAGGATCAACCTGTTGAACCTTTGTTGATGGCACTACTATCCAAATATCCCTCAAAATTTCACTTAGTGCCTTTTTAGTTTGTAGCTGGATTGACTTCATGCAGCCTTCTTCAAGGATGTGAGGAGCTGATTGCGTTGCATGCATAAAAATACAAAAAGCAGGTATGTCTACTTGTCTGTTCCTGTGAAGACTTCAGAGGAGATTTGAAGGAATTTACCTTGTTCCCTTTCCTCCAATTTCCTTATCTTCGCAGAGTGTCACACTTTCAAAGCACTGTTTTTATCAAATAATCTAGCATTAATCACTTCTGTTGCTCAGAAGTATTATCAGATCATAATGGTTCCTCTTAGTGGACACTACATGCTCTATTTTACACTTATATGTAGTCAATGTAGTTCGAAAGTGTATTTCCAGCTATGGGGAGAGAAAATTACCTCTCATGGAAGCCATGTTTGTTATTTTATGGGATCATATGCTAGAAAAACAGCCAACTGCAAAGTTACACATGCAGAAGAAAAGACTGTGGGATTTCTTTATGATAAGAAAGACTAAAATTCTTTGTAAGGATTTTTGATGGAGGTCTCAATGCAATACTATTGCCAAAAAGACTGGTACTACCCTTGGGAGCATAAGAAAGTGAGAGAAGAAATGTCTTTTTATTTGTAAGAAACACTGGTGCATATTAGAATACTGTGCTCAATTTTAGTATGCATATTTTAGGAGGATTCTTTTAAAATTGGAGAAAGTGTGGAAAAAAGTAATAGAAATTATTTTGGGTTGATATAGATTTATGATAGGCCTCAGGTTCAGCCTGTGTAATTCACCAAAAACTCACTGAAAGGTGACTCTTATGATATAGCTTAGGTGTTCTTATTTAAGGGAGAAACTGATTAACTAAGAGCTCTTTTATTTAACGGAGAAGAGAACAAGAAGAACCAGTGACTGGAAGTCAAATTCAGACCAGTTACATGTGAAAATAAGGGATTTTTATGTCTCTTTTTTAACAGTGAAGCTGTCAAACTCTTTGGATCATTGGTGAATTGTCCATGTGTTACTATGTGCACAGTGAAGACTTACTAGAAAATACAGTTTGGCCAAACGCAAATTACACTCTAACCAAATATAAGTTAATGAGTTCAATATGAAGCAAAGTAGATGAAATCTGAGAAGATATAATGGTCCCTTCTGGCCTCAGTCTCTGTAAACTCTGAGTACTAATTAAGTGACCATTTTTCCCAAGTAAGGACTTCAGTTTCTAACCACAAAGGAATAACTTGTAATTTCTTATCGCCCTCTAGAATAGGTATTTTTCTGACATAAGAAACCATGTATGCTGGCATGCTACAGAATTTGCATAGCTGTTCAGTGCACAAAGTCAGCATGTGAGAACATCTCTTTTCCAAGAAACAAAATGAAAAACACTTGACACTTGAAAATTACAAGAACAAGATTTGAATGCCATTAGGGGATGTTCTCTCACATTTTGTATTACAGGAGTCAAATGTGTAAGCCAGGAACAGTGCTTGTGTTATGTTTGCTTTAGAAAACTGAATATAGATCCCTCAGGCACTGTTTTTGCAGGCAATCCCATGTGAGACAGGAGCAGCAGGAGGGAAAAGTAAAGCAAAAGCTCTCTCTGGCAGAACCTCTCCAGACAATCTTTCTTTCAGTTGATAGGAGAAAAGGCAGCCTATTTTTAGCTTCCAAACAAAAATTTGATTGCTCTGTAGTGTTCAGGCTGTTTGGCTAGGCCATTTTCTTTCCCACTGAGAAACACACATAAAACTCATGTGGTTTATTTGAAGATTAGCGTGGAAAACATTGAACATCTGTCTGCTATCTTCTGACGCGCTGTGTAAAGATGTATTTCAGCACAGTGGATTGCAAAACTCATGATCTCAACTCGAGCCATTTTATGCTGGTTATATCCGTGCAGGGAGGCATAAGTCTGAGAGATGAGTAATTTTCTTTTGAAACGAGCTTGTTTTCAATTAGCTTTTGGGAGACCTCCCCTATGTGTTGACATCAGTGCTTTTTCTTAACATGTCAAAACGAATCACTGCATTGAAAAGAAAATCTTAGAGATACAAGTTGAGGTGATATATGAGCTTGAATATCTTCACTTTAAAGGAGGATTAGGGAGGACACTTCTGTGGAGGTCTTGCTGCAAAATGAGAAGAATTCCTCACTGTGAGTAGAAATTCTCAGTCTGGAACACCAAAACAAGTGATTTTTGTAAGTCATTAACACGTTCTTCCATATTTTCCCCCTTTTCTCTCATTAGGTTACTCTGTATTTTTGAAATCAAGGGTTCGGATTTGCCAGCTTCAAATCATGTAAGAAGGAAAAAGATCCAGCCATAGAAATATCATTTCTATTAGGCCTAGTTTGTGCCTTTTTTTCCCTGCTTGCTTTCCTTCCACTTCTGTCTTACTTTCCCTGCCTCCCAGGTCTGGGTTTTCGGAGTGAGCATACTTTTCTGTTTTTAATTATTGTTCACGGCTGCAAAGTGCAGAAGTAAAAGTTTATTTTAGATTAAAAAGAAAAACAAAGGACAAAAATAAGCCTCTTATAAGGAATCTTCTGAAATTGCTTTGTCCTGAGTGTTTGTACTACATGAAATACTGTGACTCTCAGTAAAATCAAAATAGGTGTTTCTTCTTTTGTGCACTGAGGTTTGAATCTGTCTGAGTGATCCATGTGTAGTCCAGGACTTGACAGAACACTATTTGTCTTTACACAGTTTATTGCTCTAAATGTATCCAGAAGACCTCACTCTCCTTCACACCCTTGTGTACTTCCCAGCTTTGTCAAGGCTTTCAAAAGAAGCATGGATGGGATCAATACCTGACTTTTGGGGTTATATCTTTTGTTTCCGTTTACTGAACTTTGACTCTCTTTGAACACCTTCATCCTATGTCTGAAATGCAGAAATATCAAGCTTGAGTAGGTACTAGCTAATGCTAAGAAGGCATACATACCCAGGATTTCCCTCTTCAGGATCTTCAAACTATTTTTAGAACCAAAGTCCTAAGGCAACTTTTAAAATCTGTGTGAAATCAGTCTCTGTCACTTAAGAACTCAGTTGGATTCACCATACTCTCACAGCACATTTGTGAGACACTCAGCAAATGTATCCTCCCCATTTACTTAAATCTGCCTTTCCTGGCAAATCACTCACAGTTTTAATCTTTTTTATGCATGTATTCTTCATTTTTGGAGTGACTTTATGACAGTGTTTTTGAAAGGTATTTCTTAACAGAGTGATTCCATTCTATTTTTTTTCCAGCACTAACTAGGACTAGTTTGTATCTTGGTAATGTTCATTTGCCTTGAGATGGTATCCTTTACGTGACATAACTGTATGACTGAGGAACTAGTAGAGGTTGGGAATTAAAGTCAGTGTGATTATTAAGTTATTGAATATGCAAACTGTATGCAGAGGCATGACCATGACCACTTAGTAGCAGATGTTGGGTCACTGGAGTGCCTTGTACTGCAGTTCAGTGGCACAATTTAAGAGCTAAGTCAGGATTTTCTTTTTTGTTTTTTTTGCAAAATTTCCAATTTAAGACTTCCTCCAAGACAGTACAGAATGAACTTTTAAGGCAATACACAGTTTAAATTAATAATGAACAACGTGAAAATGCATAAATCAAATTCCTGTTATTTTTGGAACCCTAATACTATTGCTGTTGTAGAAGTACACACTGGGTCCACCTCTGCAGGAACAAACTGCACTTGCATTTGCTAGTAAGACTCCTGCTCCTTTTTATCCCCAGTGAGGGATTTAGGTCTTGCGGGACACTAGGGGTGTGATGGCACCTCAGATATTGTAGCTTTGGTTTAAGACTGGGTAGACTAGAAGGTATATCTCTGATTCTCTACAAATGCTGCACCACAGAGTCAGTTGGTATATTTGCAGATCTGCCCACTGATGAGAGAAAAAGGTCATTTCTTTTGCCTGCCATTATCTCTTCTTTCATGCACTGAGTGCACTTGGCTGAAGGCAAATCTCAAGCACTAGACCCCTTAGAGTTTCTGTAAACACATATGGTTTTCATAGTGATATTTTAGAATGAGATCATCATAGTGGTAAAAGCATTTCATAAAATCTTCCTTGTTGCTAAACATATAAAATGTATGTGATTTCAGAGCAGGCAAGTAATTAAAGGAAAAAATGGTGAGCTATTTTTAAAGGTCTGGATTTTAGTTTTCTGTTTCTTGCTTGCTATTTTAGCAGCCCAAACTGAAAGGTAGCAATTGTAACGCTGCTTTCAATGCTGTGCTTTAAAACAGCTGGCGGTTTGCTTTAGCTGCAATTATTGGCTTCTTACCAGTATTTACAGCTTTATAGTTAAGATCAGTGCTTTGAACCTCATTTTTGGGATTTATCTGTATTACTCTATTACTTCCCTAATTACCTTTTCATCATTTTTATTTAGATATTGCACTGAGATATAATTACTTGAAACCAAAAATTCTCTATGGATTGATTTCCATAAATTACAAATTTGTCATGTGCTATGTTACCAGACAAAAGGTCAGCAAGCCAATTTGTTCCTGTAGTAGAGTATTTACTAGAGGTTGGACAATGATCCTCTGTGAGAAGCAGGCTGTTGTAATTCTTGTCTTTCATTCTAGGCAGAACAATAGCTAAAGCTGATTGTGGAACAGAATTTAAATACCTGTCAAACAAAGTGTTCAAAATTTCCTAGCAGTTTCCAGTGAATATTCTGTGAATGACTAATCTCTGTAATAACTGGTGAAACAGGAGCACACACACAATTGTTTTGAGAGATCAGTGGCACAGATTGATAATCCTCTTTTAAAATGTTTTAAACCTGCTCTGGTTATTACTCTGTTGTTATCTGCTAAAAACTTGGAATCACTGGAATGAAACCAGTCATGTGAGTGAGGAATTCATGATTAGAGCGTGTAGAGATAGAAAATGATTTTGCTCTTAGCTGATTAAAATATCTTTGAGTACAAGGACAGGGTTGAGAGGATATGAGTTTAGAAGGAATAAATTTGTTGTTCAGACACTGAAATGGGATTCAGTTTCCCATTTTGCCACTCTGCATCTCAGTACTTGAGCTGTCCTGCTGTTGAATAGATAATAGCAGATATTCATCCCTGTATTTAGTACATGCATGTACCTTGCCATGCACAGTGTGCTGCTGATCGTGCTTGTCAATGGAATGTGCTCATATAATACAAGTAACAACAGTGATAGCAACAATAGGACGGAACAGGAATGACAGAAATAGTGAGGAGTGTGGCTCTGAGAGGTGCAGGTCCCACCCCAGCATCTGGCCCCTTCGCTCTGCAGCAGCAAGAGATGGGCAGAACTGTCTGAGGTGAGTGAGGAGAGGATGAGGACAGTCTGGGAAGGCTCATAATGTGAGCAAGAAGCATCTGTGGCTCATCAGGGCCTGGGTGTGATGCAGCCACGTGCAAACACAGTGCTTGGCTCATTAGCTTTTAAGAGGCTTCCCCTCCTGGTCCATGCTACCTCCTGCACTGAGCTGTGGCATCAAAGACACAATGTCAAGGCAAAATGCCCACATAGGTCACAGACAGATGAAAAAACAGTCATGGTGTTCCTGATGCTAAAATTAATTTTTTTATTCCAAATTAAACCATGCAACATTTTTCACAGAAAGATTTCTGCTGTTTCTCTACCTGATCAGCCCTTATGCATTTACAGGCTTCCTTTGTTTTATAAAAAGCCTAGATATTGACACAGAATTTTAATATTAATTGGCAAAATAGTTAGATAGTAGCAGTCTGTATCACTGACGATCTTGTCTTCGTGGCTTGAGTTCTGAACTCGGAGTCCTGCAGAGCAGATCAAAGGGCTGAAATGAGCCCAGCAGTGGAGTGGCTCCTAGCTGGAGTGTTTTAAAAACATTGTCCTGCTCTAAGTGACAACAGACAAAAATGTTTTCTAATGCCCTCGAAGGCTGACATTGTCAGAGGTCTAAAGGATGGTGCCATGTTAGAACTATAGACTCGATCATGGCCCTGCAATTGCTGCTGTAACAAGCAATCTGTGAGGCTGCCTCTGCCGTCTCTTTGTCTTCCCTGCTCTAGTGAATCTTTCATGTGTTTTTCTCTGTGATTTTCCTCCCTCCTCACTGCTTTACTAATTAAAATTCTAATCACTCTGACAGCCAGAGCCAGGGAAAAAAAAAAAATCATTCTTCCATGCTGGAGAAGGTAATTTGAAGGTGTTTTAGCTGCCAAAGAAACGAATGGAAATTAGACAAAGAAACTGCTTGTCTGAAGGGGATGAGTTAGCTGCTCTGCCCCCTTCCCCTGTAATAAAATATTAAACTTCTATAGGAAAAGAACAAACCAAGATTCATCCTATACATTATTGCCATATATTCAGAGATAATATAACCTGATTTACCTTTTGTGAGTAAGGGAGGGTTTTGTGTGCGTGTGTTAACATCAAAATGATTTACTTACCTTGTAGTGAATGCAATGTCAAACATTTAACTTGGTTTGATGTGTGATTGCCAGTGATATTCATTACTTGCTTTTGCGAACTGTGCTTGGGAATATTCATTTAAAATGTACAGGAGTCTACAGATACATATTTAAAATGATAAACAGTTCTTGATGCAGTGTCGTGGATCCATGCTGCAGATATTCCGTTATTAGAATTTATAAAATCTGAAATGGCTTTCAAATCTTAACAGATACTTTTTCAGGTATTTTCCTGGCTTGGTAGAGGTAATTTTTCCTCATGTATAATTAGTAATGCAGTTTAATAGCACAAAGTTGTGTTAGGATTTAAAAACATGGTGTTGTCTATCATATGAATATATGGGCTAAACAGACACACAAATGTGTTTGCTCATGCAGAAGCATACGACACAGAGTATGTGTGTGTGTCTGCCCTCAGATCTGCACCAGGTATGTCTCATTACCAGGGTAAATTAAATGCCTGCAAATTTTCAGCAATTCACTTGAAATAAACACTACATCAGCATTTACCTATTCCTCAGTCTAAATCCAGAGCTTATTGAGATTTCAACAAATACATGCTTCACTTCTGCTGTTACTGTTTTCTTCTAGCTCTCATTATGAGGAGTTAGAGGGTTTTATACTGAGAGTCAAATCTCATGGTATTTAGAGCCCCAGTTTTCTAACATGTTTTAACCTTTTTCTCCAACCTCAGGATAAAAAGGGAGAAAGGGCAAGATCATGCTTTAAGTGTTGGGGTTGTATTGTGTTCTGCTATTCGTGTCAGGACCCTTTTTGGAGAATGTGGAAATGTTTCTTCAGCCCTAGCTGTGCAATCAGAAGAGCTGCAGAGTTCTGCCTTGCTGCCTTGCAGCTGTAGTTGCTTATAGGGGTGGATGTTTCAAAAAATGCACATCCTCTTCCTTATCATACGCCCAACCTTTTTGTAAACATACCGCGACAGAATTTTAACACCTCAGCTGCTTTGACAGGTCTTTAACAACTTTGCTAGAGGCCATCATTTGTCTTTTACTGACTGATGAAGAGGATCCTTTCCTCAAAGCCATTTCCTTTTGCCTGTCACTCCCACAATGTTTTCTTCACTTACATGAGATTTCAACGTAGAAGTGGCTCCCAGTTTTACCCTGAAAATGTGGATTACAGAACTTAGATACTAAGTAACTGGGGTAATGCATACGTGCTATAATCACTGTTTTAAAAAGCTCAGGAGACTTGATCAAATCCAGCCAGCTGCACTTCAAGAGTTCACTGAACTAGATGAAATTTTATCATTACTACGTGGTGAAATGTGTTCTTAATCCAGAAGCAGCAGTCATTGAATGTACACTGTACAATGGTACTGAAAAAGGAATTGTTCTTCATTCTGCACAATCAACTTCTTTCATTTCTGAAGTTCTGTCATTTTTACTGGGAAAAAAAAAAAGGTGAAGGAAAAAATAATCATGTGGAATCCCTCCTTCTCGCTGGTGATGTATTGAAGCCATAACAGAGAAAACTTAAACCTCAGACAATCTTTTTCACATTAATTTACACACCAGTTTTCACTTTTTCTTCAACTTACTTGATTTTCCCTAACACAACATTTCAAAAATAGGCATAAAAAAGATACACAGAAGAGGAACCTGAAAGCTAAAATATTTGATTATGCAAACCCACATGTTTTGAGATGAAAGTCCTTATACTGACCTGGGACTTCTTAGTTTACTTAGAGAGTCAGGTGATCCTGCCCTTATATGCAGGTTTTACAGCATAAATGTGTGCAGCCAACTTCTTTGAAAATGTCACTTTAACAGCCTATGTTAAATACTGGGTGGGAAGGGATTTAGATTATACCTTTATCCAGGATGCAACATTCTAAGTTAATCAGAATTCTGCTTGTGGGAGGCAATGATGTGACTTTAACTGAAAATTACTGAGAGATAAAAAAGAAAAAATAAGACTTGATTTTGAAAATTAACAATGGTTCAGAAAAGTACTTATTTTGACTGATCTGAACCATGAATAGTAAATAAAAAGTGACATTTACATTATAATATAAAAGCAAGCATAATAGCCACTGAGCTGTGGTCAACTGACTCACCTCTGATATTACAATTCCATTTTCTATCAATAAATTTCTCCATGTCTGCCTTTGAAATCAATCATAAACCTAAAATCTAAAGAGCTTTTTTTTATATAAAAAATGCAAGAATAAGTTTTTTAGGACAATAATTATTTACCAACATTATTATCTTGACACTCTCAATGACCTGATATGGGTGGTATGCATGACAGATACAAAATTTTATTACAATAGATCAGGTTCTAAGATGGTGTAAATCTGACACCATTGGAGTTTCCACATATGTATCAAATGAAGACCAGATCTATCATGTTTTTCTTATGGATACCAAAAATATAACATGTTAAACCTTAAAAGGATATCTATATGCTAAATATTAATTCAGCAAAAGTTATGAAAGCTGCTTTGTCTTTAAAAAGGGAGGATTAAGATTCACTGAATTCTTAAGCCAGAAAGATGGTAAAATAACCCAGGGAATTTGTAGAAAAACTGTTCAAAATGAAATTTGGAGATAAATACCAGCACAGAAATCTTTCAGAACTCTTGGTCAGCCTAACATTTGCAATGAGGTTCAGGGATATTGTAGGCCTGTAAAGTTGTAGGAATCCTAGGGACTTCTGGAGGTCATCTTCCCCAGCCTGTTGCTCAGGGCTGGGCTGTGGCCCAGGGTGGGTCGTGTCAGCCGTGGCCTCTTCTAGAAAAGCCTTGGAAGACTCAAGAGTAGAGTTCTTATCCCCCCTCTGCCTTGAAGCTCAGTCAGAGTTTATAACTCCCTTTCCTTGTATGCCTGCCTGAACTGTGGTATTGCAGAGTATTCTTGGTAGCGGTCTCTCAGTCCCTTTGGCTGGAGATTTCCTACCTCTGTGTAAAATAAATAAATAGTCACTGAGCTGGGAAGAGGAAATTAATCTCAGCAGTGGTGGCTGTGTCCTCAGTCTAATGAGTATTTAAATATTTATATACAAGGAGAGAACAGTTACACCACGGGGCCCTAAAGCTTTCTCCCTTTTGAATACTTTTGTAGTCTCTTGGGACAGAAAGTTCTAAATGTCTTCAGACAGAAAAGGTGGGGTTGAATCCATTGAGAACAAATGTACCAGTCACTGAAATATTACTTTAAAACAGAGCTATTACTGCTCCATCCCATTCTTGAAAACTGTCATTTCATTACCTTTGCTTTTCTTATGAACTGGCCAGAACTGAAATGTTTCCCCGTGAATACAATGAAACACGAGCATGAAGCAGTCTCAGGGGAGTGGGAGCAGAGAAGTAGCTTTCACTTTTACAAGATAGAAAACAAAGGAAAAATAGTACCTGACATTTATTTGAAAGTATGAAATGCATATTCTTTATCTTTTTTTTTCCCCTTTGGCTGCCCATCTAGAAAATCAATTATTTGCACAGCCATAATCAGGGCTACTTCCCTGTCTGTATCCTCATAAAAAGAAACAGTTGCGCACTGGATTTTTAAAATCTGCCTTTTGCATACCATCTCAGTATCTGAAGGGATGAGGAGGAAATCCGTACATTTGTGTCAAGTGCCGGTTGCAAGGAAGGATTTTGGCAGCATTTCACGAGGCAGTTTCTGAATTCTCCTTCCTTTCATTTCCTCTCTCAGCAGCCAACAAAATGGGTTGACACAAGGCGAATGCCTGCCAAAGAACTTTAACAGGAGGCAGTTTTTAATTAACAAGGGCCAAAGAAGGTGATAACCCTAAGGGTAGCGAGGAGAAATTAACATGGAAAAGCAGTTCCACGCTTCCGTGGGTCCCAAAAGGCCATTCGTATTAGTGGTGTCTGTTCTGATTGAACCTTTTCCATGTCTTTTTATTGATTCCCTTGTCAAAGTCTAACAAAAACACTGCTGGCCGTCAGTTGTTTGCTTGTGGTGGCAGCTTATGGCTTGAAACAGCTTCTTTGTAAAACATTCAGCATAGTGAGGTCTGTCATTGTGGTTAGCATTTCCCAGAAATGATTAATTTTGTTAGACCTAGAATAAAACTAAATTAAATTAAATTGAAGTTTTTTTGCTGAAAGAAAAGAAGTTCAGTCAACAGTTTCTCTCTCCAAGTAACCATTTCGTCCTATTAACTGTTTGCCTATCTTAGGTTAAATGTTTTAATTATTAACCATTTTTAAAGTGAGATTTCAGAGAAGATAATAATGTTGGCTCTTTCAGAAAGGATTTAGCCATTTAGCATAGCTGGCACTTGTGGAAAGTATTTTTTAAAATAAAATCCTGTGGATAAATATTTCAAGTTTCTCTTCCTGGGATGAAAATGAATAATAAATAAAGCTTGTAGGAGCTTGAGAAAAAACCTCCCTAGCAAGCAAATATAAATAAGTAAAAAAAGAAACATAATAAATAAATAAAAAGCTGACACCTTTATGTGTTTCAGTGCCTGATCCAAATTCAACCAATGCCAAAAGGTGGAGGGTTATTCTTTACAGCAGCTCAGAAAATCTGTGCATATTTTTAAATATTTCTCCTGTACAGTTGACTCCAAATAATAAGAGCATAATTCAATAATGTTTGAACAGCTTTATAGAAAAGTATCCAAAATTTGCCTTCTTGCAAAATGCAAAAAAAATTGTTGCTACTTCAAGGGGAAGCACTGTCCCTATTTCCTTTTTCAGAATCGGGGCCTAAATGATGATGTTCATTTGGTTAACTGATTTATTCAAAGAAACTGTGGCTATCCTATTCCACTTGAAAGACTGTCAGTCTCAGTTCTTCAGATGCGTTAGCTGATTTGAGTATTCAGATGCTGTCCCTGGAAACACATGCACAGCTCCCATTGACTTCAGTGACAATGAGGCTTTTATCAGAGGACACAGTTGGCCTCTATACTGCATCCTCTTTTTCTTTCATCCCTCTTCACAAAAATAGCGCAATACATGCTTCTGAGGACTGGAGATTGATTGTTGTTTATTTGCACTAATTGTTTACAATGTTTGCACAGTGCAGTTCATCAGAAGTGCACAATAATGGAAAAAAAAAATCCAATCTGAGCTCAAACACTCATTCACAGAGCCAGTTAAAAGACCTGAGATAAGTGAGAGTGGGAAAAATGTCAGTGTGCTTGCTTTGGAAAAACCCAGGGCTCACAGCAGCATATATGTATGTATATACTTGAGACATGCATATATATCTTTGAATGTTTAATGTAATTGTCTAGGATTATAACTTTCTTTGTAATTGGTGATAGTGTAACGAAGACGGTAAAGGGTTAATCCTGAAGTATTTTATCTTGCATAATTTGATCCTTATATTGTGCAAAAGTGCCATTTCATATCAAAATATATTCAAAGGCGGCTGTGAGTCTTGAGTCACAAATTTTTGTGTTAGTGAAAATAGGAGTTGAACCATCCTCAGATATCTTCAGCCCATTCTCAGGACTGGTGAAAAATAGGCGACTATTGCTAACTTTTCATAACTTGTAATTCAGCCTCAATATTATTATAGAAGGTCTTTCTGCAAATCATCCTACTGAAACAGTGTCACTCATTGCTGATTTTCATCATGCTGATTATTAATGCCAACACTACTAGTATTACTATTATTTTTCTGGAAAGCATAGGCAGGAAATGGGCTGGGAGCTGTTATGTATCTCACACAGCTGATTAAATGTGCTTTTAAACACAGTGTAATTTACTTGCTCTTTTTGAAGTCGTTTTCACCCTCTCAGAAGAGGTCATCCAAGGTAAATGTTGTCACTAACACTTGGCCTACCATGATTAAAACAGCTAGGTTATACAGTCATTTAACAAGGACTGTTTGTTTACTTTTTATTTTTAGAAGAAATGAAAATTGACATCAAACAATAGGAGCTTCGGTAACAAATAAGCCTAGTGCAGCTAGAGGGACTGCAGACATCAGCATTCATTGTAAAATGAAACTGTAAGACTTTATAGCTACTGTTTTTTCTTTGGCAACACATATTCTCAGAGGTAAACCCCTCTCAGCCTGGAGAACAGAAAGATGTTGATGTGTTGTAACAAACAGTGTAAAGATTTTCTGGGTTTTTGGTTTTTTTTTTAACTTTTCTGATTTCCAAATGAAAACGCTACAGTTTCTAGCTGAAAAAGCAGACTGCATCTGGACTGGCAGTGTTATTTGTTACTAACTCTGTATGTCACCATTTAAGCCAAGACAATGAACACAAAAAAATATTATCCTCTTCTTCCACCCTTCTAAGAACAAATCTCAGAAAAAGTACTGAAAAATGCTATTTTAATTGCTTTGACCTGATTAAATAATTATGAAATCTCTTTAACAGCTCTTTGAAGTACTTTATGTTATTTCCTCAAAGTGTAGCAGTTCCCAGCTTGTAGCAGGGTGATTGATTTTTCCATATCAGATACATTTTTATGGTCTATTGTTTCCAAAGCAAAACTATAGCATCTGTCTTTAAACTCAGGCTGTAGTCCTGCACTACTCAGTGACACTTTATGCGACCATATCCTTCCATTACAAGTATGAGTGGATTAATATTGATTTTTTCTTCTTGTTCAAGTCTGAAGGTCCATCTTAACAGCAGTAAATTACATAGCTGAAACATGAGGATATGCTTGATCCTTCTTGGTCTTCATGGTCAGGTTATTACTTTGTCTGGAAACCAATTTCTGATGTTTTTAACCCATTGCAAGGCTGAAAGTTGTGCATGGATTTAGACACTTATTTGGGTTATGTTGCCAATAACAATTCAGAGTTTCCAGAGAACCTGGAGTCCCAGGTTCCAGTAACAGCTCTTGACTCTAACTGAAAGTTGGCGAGAGTGATCTACCAGTTTACACACAGCCAGGCCTGGAAATAAAACAGCAAGGAACTGCACGAGAGCAGGATTGCCAGACAGTGAGAATCAACTGCTTGCTCAGAACGGAAGTGAAAGACGGGCAGGAAGAGAGAGGGTAACAAAACCCGAGCAGCAGAAACAGCACTGCTGTAAGTGTAAGCATGTACTGAATTAACAAGGTACATTTTTTTATGAGTGGTGATCTGATGAATGCCATGTATGAGGCTGCTGTGAAGGCCTCACAACCTGATGTGACTTTGTACAGTCTCTTTTTCCAGACATTTTTGGATAAAAAAGGATCACTTAAAATCTGTATGAGATCTTAAATTTAAAACAGGGAACAAACATGCATGAAATTAATTTTTAATTATAGACACCTTTATCGTTACTACTTGATTTCACCTGAAACATCAAATTCCTCCTCCTGTTTTTCTTGCTTGATTTTGTGCTGCTGTGGTGTTGGCTGGTCACTCTGGTGGTTCTAGGCAATATTTCATAAATATGTGTTTTATTTTATTATGGATTTCTGGTCAGTCTGAGGTATTTTTTCAGCAGGAAGGAAATTTTTGGTAAAGGTCTTCTAGTCTGACAGAAGCATGTGCATCAGACTTGAAATAGTGATATCTGGGGCTAAAAAAAAAGGTATGGAAAGGAACATGGCAGCAACTTCCAGAGTGAGCTTTGAGTGCATGGAATGGTGACTGAGGTGGTGGGTGTAGGGGACAGTTGCGAAGAAGAGCCTGGCCCCACTGCAGTGTGAGCCTTAGGACTGGCAACTCCTCACCTGAAGTTGCTCTCCACCGAATTCTGTCCTGCAGAATTGTGGAAAATACACTCCATTAAAAAAAATGCCAGGGAGAAGAAGCAGCTGCAGGGCTATGGTGATAACCAGGTGCAACCGTGACATACTCGAGGGACAAAGAGTTGCAGAGCCAGTGGCTCTCTATGCCCCTGGACTACCACGGGGGTGACACTAGAAGGTGAGCAGTGATGATGGGGACATCATCTTTTCCTTTCTGGGGCAGCTCACTCTGGACCCAGCATGGGTATTTTCTTCTGTTTCCTGTTCAGGGAGCATTTTCAGCAGTTTGGTGTAATTCAGGCAGCATTTGAACTGGTATTCACATATTATAATAACTTTTCTAAACCAGAAGTCCTTTTAGAAATGTAGTGAGAGGATGTGTGGCTACATTTCTAGAGGAGTTGAAAGTGTTATTAGTTTTCTTAATTTATGGAAGTTATAAAAAATATAGAAAAAATAGTTACCATCTAGAAAAAAAAGAAGTCCAAGCATTTCCAATTTAAATGTACTTTTTGCTTTTTCTACTGAGCTCTTTCATGTGTTTTTTTTAAACACGTACAAACTTCTCTGTTAACCACCAATTGCACGTGGTCAGCATTACAAAAATAAACCATAGGTAGAACATAGCTTTTCTCAGGCTTCAAATTGTGCTGACAGTTCAGCACTTTCGCACTTGTTAATGCCAAAATTCTTCTGACAGCATTTGCTATTTGTAATATACAAAGTATTACTACAGAAGGACTTGGCCAAGTATTTCTTAATAAATTGAAATTTTTGTTAAAATAATGGTGGAAATACATCGTCTTGCCACCTATGTTCTTTTACAGAGTTATAAGTGTACCCTGGAAATGTGTGTCTAGTTGAGGAGCATTGGCTAGAGCTGATAAATCTCGGCTAGAAATATCTCTAGTAAAATACGAAGAGCAGAGTTAGGAATCTTTATTAAAAATATAGACTGGAAAGCTTTCAAATGTATATTCAATATATTAAAAATGTAGCTTTTGGAAGAAAATCTATCTGCACCCATGAGATGAGGATAAATGTAGACACAATATTTCTCTAAAATCATGAGCCCTAGTACTCCTTAAAGAAAAGGAGTGAAATTGTATGCTAACTACTGCTAAAGTACTTTGATAATAATGATTTTCAAAAACCAAAAATATTGAGCCTATGTCAGTTTTAAATATTGTGAAAATCTTGTCTAAGCATATTTGCAGCTTTTCTGAATACAGTCCCGAATCTTCATCTTTTCTTCAAGAATTTGTAAGCAGTTAGGTAGCTTAAACACACTAACTGGGGAAAAAAACACTTTTGGAGTGGGATCATGGCTTAAGCCAGCAAAATGTATGCATAGAGAAGGAACTTCCAACCTCAGACCTCTCTGAATTCACTGGTAGATGGGAAAAGGAAGAAGTAAATGAAGGTAAATTACCACTGATGTGAAGGGAACATGCATTTCTTATTCTGTTTTAGTGAGCATTCAAGTAAAAATATTTAGTAAACAAAATCACTGTGCATAAAGCTGACATAGGTTGAATACTGCTAATGTAGTAAAGGTTTAAATTACACTTTCAAGCAAGCAATTTTCACAACAGTTTATCTGATGTGTTTAGACTCTGATTTTATTCACAAATTATTTGCAAATGAGGTTTTTTCCTCATTTGCTCGTTGGAATATTTTGCTTGTGTTTTATGTGAAGAAACTTAATTCAGTGAATCTCACGTAGATTTTTGACTAGGAGCAACTATTTGCATATTCATATTTGTTCTGTGATGTGTGTACTGCACAGGTGGCTACTCTTTTACCCTAATGTGGTCTTCTGAGCCACATAGGCAAGTGCTTTCACTTGTCTCCGGAAAATGCTAGAGATATCTTTTTTACTTTATTTTTTTCTTCCTTTAAAAAAAATAACAAAACAACTTATTATCATGGTTCCTGAGTGTTTTGCTCTAATCGCTATCTTAGCAGATGATATTCATGCCAAAGTAATTTAAATGGGCCACTTACAAATATTTTCATTTACTCATTTCCAATGGAAAAAAAGACTGGGTATATTGATGAATTCAGAATTTAAAAATATCTTCCTAACTAAGAGGACAGAAATATTTGACAAGAAACTAAGACTGAGTTACTAAGTTTCAAAAAATATAGCTTGTATAAGGGAAATTTAGGGGAAGAGTCCTTTTAGATTAGACCTATTGATGTACTCAGGAAAACTGACAAGATTTGGGGTACAAAAACATTATTCTAGGTCACAGTGGTGTATAGGACAATTTTAATAGGTATTCTGACTGCTTCCTTAGGAAAGAATGACTGATACTAGTAGTTTCCTAGAGAGGAGAAGAAGACTTTAGATCTTTTTCCTGTACTACTTCGCTGCATTTAGTAGAAATACAGTGGCTATTTCTTTCCTTGTAACACTGTAGTGTGATTCTGATTACTATGAAATATCATTCCAAAGAAGGAGTCCTATCTGAAAACTGAGTAATTTGTGATATTTTAAAATAATATTAAACAATCATTAAGAAGACAGCGAATGTTTTTCCTACTAGATTACATTTTCCCTTAGCTTTACTAAATGTTTTAGCTATTACTTTATTTTATCCCTTTACATAAACTGCTAATATCCATAACTAAAATTTTAAAAGAAAAATAGTTGTACTTTATAGAAACTAATTTCTCCCTGCAATCATAATTTCAAAATATGTCCAACTGTTTTTATTGTTACACTTGATTTTAAAAAAAATTTAAAGCTTAGTATGTCAGATACAAAATTACATTTTTATGACCCTCATTAGAATCTTCAGCTAATGAAAACTACACGGCTAGCTTGGATGAGGTGCATGCTGGTTCTCGAGGGAAATGTGAAGACTCACCGTAGTGAGGTAGATGTAATTTATCGTGTTTTGATGAGGACCAACATTTGCACTCTATTTCCAGCCAGTAGAAGAAGAGTGAAGGCTCATTGCATCCAAACTCCATCACCTCTTTATCCATGCATGTCAGCCAAAGCCTACCGCAAACACCTTAGAAACGTTCCAGTGTTTGTGTAGGTTAAGATCTAAAGTCTACAGAGGAGTCCAGGGCCCTTGCAGTTTGTGTGGAGTGATGTCCTCTGCAGCCTGGACTGGATGCCAAGTGCTGGTCTCCCCTAGAGCCACTCATGGTAGTGTGTAATCTCCAGCCTTATTGTCTTGTCACCTGAAACACGAGTTAGCCTGGCCATTTTTATTACCTCAAAGTATTTTCAACCTCTATATATACAGGTGACAATGAAGATTTTTCGTCTTCGTAGACTGAAAGGCATTTTCCTTATAGCCAAAAGAACAGTAAAGGAGATATTACAAAAGCTGGTCTGCAGTGTGTGTAGGAGTTTTGAGACAGAATGTATATGGTATTCTTTGAATAAAGTGATTGTGTTAGAAAAGTATTTTTGGTATATATTTGTATGGAAAAAGGAGCAAAAAGAAAATATAAATAAATATATATATATTTACAAATGTGTATTGTCACAAGAACATTAAGAGTGCAAATAAACTACTGAAACGTTAAAGATGTTACAAATAAGGTTTCCTTGTTTCTGTATATTATGATACAATCTTTAATTATATGACAAAACACCTCTTATTCTGTGATTTCAGCAAGTATGACATGTTCCAGGGAAATCTGGATGGATGCAGGGAAATAACTGGATGGATCCATTACTTAAGATAATTTTGAGAGGATGTAAGAACCTGGAGGAGTACTTCACGGAAGAAAAAAAAAATGATGGCAGCTTTTATACCATATATTACCTCCAAAGATGGTAAATACCATTTTTTGAAAGGGTACATAATCTACAAAGGGAGACTTTATATATAGATGACTAATGTAAATTCAGCAATGTTTTCGAAAATGACCTTGCAAATCAGAGAAGAAAGGTTCAGTATTCTTTTGGGGAAACACTAGTTGTGCTTACACGAGCTTTTAGCTTTGATCAGTAGCATGTTTTAGAAGCAAATCTCCAAGTTGTCTCTATTTACTGGGCTTTGGTTTATAGCACACAACAGTTTCAGTATGCTTGGTATGGATTTCTTTTAGATGAAACTAAAATGGAATATACTTGGAAAGGGCATCTCCCTCAACCCAGTTACCACCCATGAGAAACAATCTCAAAGAGAAAAAAGAAAAAGTAGAAACAAGCATACAAACAAACCTTGAAATGCATATTGTGTAAATCTCGGGTTTACGCCACCATGGCAACCCTACACAGCTATTGGCTACTCTGTTTTTTTAGACATAGCTGTAATTTCTGCGGGTTGTTGGGGATGTATACAGCAGAAAAAAATGTGTTACTCAAAAGAAAAGACCTCGTGGAACATTACAGTTTACAGTGATGATGTTCTGATATGAGGAAAAAGCACAGCAGAAGCATACACTTTCCTGAAAAGTATTAGACTTATAGATAGCAGCCAACAGATCTTATGGGATTAGTGCACAAACTTCACAGTGGTGACTATGCTTCCACTGTCCCAAAAAACTATGTATTTTTAAGCTGGTATCTTAATGGCTTCCAAATCTGTGTATATTTTTACTTTTTTCTATATTTTTTGAGTTTCTGTCTGTGAAAGAATGAGTTCATGTTTTCTTTCATGTAAGATGAATGAAAATAAATTGTTGGCCAAGATATTTTCTGTAGTTGTTAATATTAAAATTAAGCTGTATATGTCTATGTGATATAGAAATGTGTATGAATTTGTGTAGGTAGAAAGGAAATGTGTATTTCTCCTACTCTCCCTTAAAGAAGGACTTTCTAGAGAAAAATACCTTAAAGGATTTTGTTGAAAAAATAAAAGTATATTTGTCAGGTTTGCCAGATTCTTGTTTATACCCCATTGGGAACGAAACAAAATGGCAAACAACAGAATAACTTCAATGATAAAGAAATATCAGACTTTTTGTTATACGAGTACTTGCTGCAGAATTCATGGTGAATATCAGACTTTTTGTTATACGAGTACCTGCTGCAGAATTCATGGTGAAACCTTGCATTATATTCAATTGTGTTGCTTTTAAAGGACACAGACTGATTCCCTAAAGAAGTCAGGGGCATGGCAGGTTAACTATCACCTATAAATTAGAAAAATGATGGCTGTAAGCCTTAACAAAGGACATCGGTCTTCGGTACCGACAATAGAAAACTTGGAATATTTGTAATAGCAAATATACTACAGATAACAGGAGCCTCTATGCTCACTTACTTTACTTTATTACTTTGTCATCTTGTGTGGCAACAAGGCTTACATTGTGAGAAAAATACATATACATTTTACTGAGTAAATTTCTACTGGTCCTGTTGAAGCCAATTATTGTTTTTTAGGAATAGGGTTTGAAGCAAAATAGCTTCTAACAAATACTGTTTAAGTAATAAAGGAAATTAGCTAATCTGGCAGAAAAAAAGGACTGCCATACTTTTGGGAACCTAACTGCATCTCTATGATACTTGAAAAACTGTGGCAATCAGATGAAGTCCCTGGTGACTGGAAGAAGGGAAACATTACACCCATCTTTAAAAAGGGTAAAAAGGAAGACCCTGCAAACTATCAACCAATCAGCTTCAACTCTGTGCTTGAGAAGATCATGGAACAGGTCCTCCTAGAGGCTCTGCTAAGGCACATGGAGAACAAAAGGGTGATTCAAGACAGCCAGCATGGCTTCACCAAGGGCAAGTCCTGCCTGACCGACTGAGGGGCTTTCTACAATGGAGTGGCTGCATCTGTGAACAAAGGAAGAGCAATGGATGTCATCTATCTGGATTTCTGCAAGGCCTTTGATGCACTCCACCAGAACATTCTTCTCTCTACATTGGAGACATATGGATTTGATGGGTGGACTGTTTGGTGGGTAAGAAATCAGTTGGATGGTTGCACCCAGAGGGCTCTGGTCAACGGCTTGATGTCCAGACGGAGACAAGTAACAAGTGGTGTCCCTCAGGGGTCTGTGATGGGACCAGCACTCTTCAATATCTTCATCAGTGATATAGACAGTGGGATGGAGTGTACTTTCAGCAAGTTGGCAGATGACACCAAGTGGTGAGGTCAATATGCCAGAGGAATGTGATGTCTTCCAGAGTGACCTGGACAAGCTGGAGAATTGGACCCATGTGAAACTCATGAGGTTCAACAAGGCCAAGTGTAAGATCATGCACCTGGATCGGGGCAGTCTTTGTTATCAGTATAGGCTGGAGGATGATGTACTAGAGAACAGCCCTGCAGAAGAGGACTTGGGGGTATTGGTGGACGAAAAGCTGGACATGATCCAAGAATGCACACTTGCATTCCAGAAGTCCAATAGCATGCTGGGCTGCATCAAAAGCAATGTGGCCAGCAGGTTGAGAGAGGTGATACAGCCCTTCTACTCTGCTTTGGTGAGACCTCACCCAAAGTACTGCGTCCAGCTGTGGAGCCCTCAACACAAGAAGGATGTGGACTTGTGGGAACAGGTCCAGAAGAGGGCCACAAAAATGAATAAAGGGCTGGAGCACCTCTTCTGCAAGGACAAGCTGAGAGTTGGCGTTGCTCAATCTGAAGAGAAGGCTCCAGGGAAACTTTGTAGCAGCCTTCAGGTACCTGAAGGGTGCTACAGGAAAGCTGGGAGGAGTTTACAAGGGTGTGTAATGACAGGATGAGGGGCAATGCATTTAAACTAGAGCAGAGTAGATTTAGATTATGTGTTAGGAAGAAGTTCTTTACAATGAGAGTGGAGAAACACTGGAATAGAATGCCCAGAGAGGTGCTGCATGCTCCATTCCTGGACACATTCAAGATGTCCCTGATCCCTGTGGGAGGGTTGCGCTAGATGACCCTTAAAGGTCCCTTCCAGCTCAACACATTTTATGATTCTGTGATTAAGAATCATTTGGCCTAAAAAGATCCTTGAGGGATGATTAATTTATGACAATTTCCTGAGTATTCTAATTCTGCTGAAGTGGAGTGTTACATTCTGCATATTTTGAACCTTGCAAAACTCACTGTTGCTACTCCTGGAGAATTTTAAGTGCTGTGGTACATGCAGAGTAAAACAAATCCCAGAATAATTCCACAGACAGCACCACCACAAATCACACTAGTATTTTTTATAAAGTATTTGGCTGAAGACATTATAGAATCACAGAACAGTTTTGGCTAGAAGAGACCTTCAAGAGCATCGAGTCCAGCCTTCTCCTAGCCCTATCAACACCACTAAACCATAGCACTCAGCACAACATCTACCCTTCTCTTAAACATCTCCAGGGATTGTGACTCAACCAGCTCCCTGGGCAGCCTTTTCCAATGCCTAACAAAACTCTCAGTAAAGAAATTCTTCCTAATATCCAACCTGAAACTCCCCTGACTCAACTTTAGGCTGTTTCCTCTTGTTCTAACACTCACTACTAGGGAGAACAGACCAGTCCCTTCCTCGACGAGAGGGAGAGCAATGAGGTCTCCACTCAATCTCCTCTTCTCATGGCTAAACAACCCTAGATCCCTCAGCCGTTCCTTACAGGATATATGTTCCAAATCCTTTATCAGCTTGGTAGCCTGCCTCTGTTCCCTCTCCAGTACCTCAATGTCCCTCCTGTAGTGTGTGGCCCAAACACTGGAGGAAGCATTGAGGGTGATGCCTCACCAAAGCTGAGCACAAGGTCAGGATCACCTCCCTACTCCTGCTCACTACACTATTTCTGATCCAGGCCAGGATGCTGTTGGCCTTCTTGGCCACCTGGGCACACTGCTGGCTCATGCTCAGCCACTGTCCATCAACACCCCCAGGTCCCTCTCTGCCTGGCAGCTCTCCAGCCACCCCTCCCCAAGCCTGTAGCACTGCTGGGCGTTGTGGCTGAAATGCAGGACCTGGCGTTTGGCCTTACTGAAACTCGTGTAATTGGCCTTGGCCCAGTGATCCAGCCTATCTAGATCCTGCTGCATAGCCTCCTACCCACAAGCAGATCGACACTTCCACCCAGCTTGGTGTCATCTGCATACTTATTAAAGGTGCACTCTACCCCCTCATCCAAATCACTGATAAAAATGTTAAACAGGAATTGCCCCAGTACTGAGCCCTGGTGGACACCACTTGTGATCAGCTGCCAACTGAATTTAACTCCATTCGCCTCAGCTCTTTGGACTCAGCCATCTAACCATTTTTTCACCCAGTAAAGCATGTGCCTATCCAAACCAAGTGCAGTCAATTTCTCTAGGAGAATGCTGTGGGCAAATGCCTTACTAAAGTCAAGGTAGAAAACATCCACAGCCTTTCCTTCATCCCACAAGCGGGTCACCCTGTCATAGAAGGACATCAGGTTTATTAAACAGGACCTGGCCTTTCATAAACTCGTGCTGATTGGGTCTGATCACCTGGTTGTCCTGCATGTGCTGCATAACGGAACTCAGGATGATCTGCTCCATCCGCTTTCCTTGAACTGAAGTCAAACTAACAGGCCTATAGTTTCCTGGATCATCCTTCTTTCCCTTCTTACAGATGGGTCTTATACTGGCTGATCTCCAGTCAGCTGGGACCTCCCCATTCTACCAGGACTGATGATAAATGATGGGCAGTGGTTTGGTGAGCGCCCCTGCCAGCTCTCTCAGTACTCTAGGATGAACCCCATCTGGCTCCATAGATTTGTGGACATTGATGTGGAGCAGCAGGTCCCTGACCACCTCCTCCTCTATTGTGGGGGAGATGTTTTGCTCCTGGCCCTCATCTCTTGACTTGGGCGGCTGGCTTCCCTCAGTACAGGTGTTTCTATTGCTAAAGACTGAGGCAAAGAAGGCATTAAGCACTTCAACCCTATCCTCATCCTTTGTCAGTATACATCCTCCTGGGTCTAGCAGGGGATGGAGGCTCTCCTTGATCTTCTTTTTGTTATTAATATATTTATAAAAGCTTTTCCAGCTGTTTTTAACTTTGAAAGCCAGATTAATCTCTAGCTGGGCTTTGGACCTTCTGATTATCTCCCTGCATAACCTAACATTATCCTTGCACTCATTATGAGTGACCTGTCCCTTCTTCCAGAGGCCATAAACTCTCCTTTTTAACTTGATTTTCAGCCAAACATCTCTATTTAGCCAGACTGGTCTTCTATGTTGCCAGCTTGTTCTACAGTATGTGGGGATGGCCAGCTCCTGTGCCCTTAAGACTCCTTCTTAAGACGTGTCCAGCCTTCCTGGACTCCTACACAATTCCAAACTGACTCCCAAAGTATTTTC
>NW_009724583.1:25957-27605 GCF_000703405.1 Apaloderma vittatum | reverse complement strand
CTTCCGAAGTCCCAAGTGACAGTTTTACTATCCCTCTTCCTAACATTTCTAAGATATGTAGTTGTTGCTGACACGAGTTATATCTCTCACTCAAAAACTACAAAGAGGTTTTGTTTAGTTTTTGCTACAGTTATCGACTTCTACTTCCAGAGGCACATCCTTACTAAACAAACCTTATAAGAAGGGATGTAATGTTAGGATTTTTTATTTACAGTTGTAAGAAAACGTGTGTGAACCTTTTGGAATTTCATAGTATTCTGTATTAATTTGTCATAAAATGTGATCTAACCATCTAAATCAAGAGTATTGACAAATAGAATGTGCCTAAAATAATAACACAAAACCAATTCTGATCCTTCGTGTCTTTATTGAGTACACTCACGCAACATTCAAAATGCTGATGGAAGAAGTAAGGGAACCCTTGGAATCAGTAACTGGTGGCTCCCTCCTTGGCAGCAATAACCTCAACCAGGCACTTCCTGTAGCTGTGGGTCAGACCTGCACATGGTTCACGAGGGATTGGTTGACCTTTTGGGTTCTTGGCAAAGTCACTACAGTGTCAATAAACATCTTAATGGTAGACTGAAGGTAGTTATTAATCTCTCAGTGCTTGCCCCAGAGGACTCAAATAGGGAAAATATGGATTTATCTAAGATGAAGGGGGAGGAGACTGAAGAGAATAGGGAAGCAGCTGCTGAAATTAGTGTGTTTTTCCTTGTCATAACTATGATTTAAAGTGATAGCTGGTTTTGATCATATCTGGAATCAGTGTAATCAATTATCCATTGGATTGTGGGTTTTTTGCCTGTGGCCTTGGTAAACTGTATCCTGTCAGGAGCATGTAATGTAGTGAAAGAAATAAAAGGCCTTCTCCAACAGTATCTGTCCTGCACTGGATAGTGGGAGCAGTGGGATGAGAGAGACAATGCAGGACTCTTTCTGGATCTCAGTAAAAAGGGCCCAGGGACAAATGGCTTAGTGAAATAACTGCTTTAATTAGAAAAGGAATACAGATATCGAGCATATCTTATGTCCCTTCAGTTACTGGTCATCCTGCATTTGTGCAGCATCAGTTGAAGCCTGGATAGATTTTTGCACAGCATGTTGTGCACTTTTGGAAATATGACTTTCTCGCAAGAAAACAACTCTACTCCTACAGGATGTCCTCATGAGAATGTCTTGCTTTCCTTTTAGATAAAGGCAAGGGTACACAAGTGGTGCAATCAACAGTACCCAGTCCAAGCCGCATATAGTCTTCTCTCTTGTAACTCTGTGCTCGATGAGTTTGTGCTGCAGACAAGGAATTTGCGTAGCACATCACAGACCTGAAGGGCACATAGTATGTGTAGCACAGAGCAGCACAATCTTGTACCTACTTTTGTTGGCTGTTGAGTGAATCACTATTTCCTAGTCATCCAATACTCTCCCCATTAGAATCAACAAACTAGTTAGCCAACAATGAAATGTCTATGAGTGCAGAATCTATGTAGTGTGATATCTTCATTTGTTGATAACAAAACAGTTAGAAATCATAATTTATTTTTGCTCTTCATTTATGTTCTATATTTAAATAATAAATTGTTTTTTTCTGGAAATCTAAATAAATAAATTTAAAATAAAAAGAAGTCCCATAATTTCCTCTACTTCC